>NC_048579.1:8247565-8547565 GCF_013265735.2 Oncorhynchus mykiss | reverse complement strand
GATCTCCTCATCCTTCCATGTGTCCCTTCTCAAGCCTGCGAGGTACAGCCCTGTCCATCCTCCAGTGGTGCTCCGTTTGACATCGGCGATGCACCAGCTTCTTCCGTCCAAGCCCTCCTTGACTCCAAGCGCCTTGGTGGTCCCTTCCACTACCTGATGGATTGGGAGGGGTACGGACCCGAAGAACGGTCCTGGGTCCCTGCCCAGGACATCCTCGACCTAGCCATGATCCTGGTTTTCCACCGTAACCGTCCTGACAGCCCAGCTCCACGTCCCCGTGGAAAGCCCCCTGCTCCAGGTCCTGTTTCAGTAATCAGTAATGCCGGGGCGGCAGCGTAGCCTAGTGGTTAGAGCGCTGGACTAGTAACCGGAAGTTTGCAAGTTCAAAACCCCCGAGCTGACAAGGTACAGATTTGTCGTTCTGCCCCTGAACCCACTAGGCCGTCATTGAAAATAAGAAGTTGTTCTTAACTGACTTGCCTAGTTAAATAAAGGTAAAAAATTATAATAATCATGTAATCAGACCTTCTTGTTGAGTATCTGATAATCTACCATTTTTATAGGAGTGATTAAAACATGCTAATAACTGTCATTTGAGTAAATCAAAAAAGGTTTGGTATAAGAAACGTTTTGCAGGGGTCACAAAGCTGGATGTCCCGGGTAGAGAGCCACTCATGTTGCCCAGTGTGGAAGAGTGGAGTAGGTTGGCGACACCGGTCAGCGAACTGTTTCTGGGAGAGGTAAGCTTGATGTAGGTGCCGATGTGCAGTCTCCCAAACCTACTCACTACATTCAAACCACTCATCGATGGCAGGCACAGTTCCGGGCTCTGTCTCCCATGGGAACACGGGGGGTTGGTATCCGAGGACACACTGAAAAGGAGTGAGATGGAGTGAGGAATGCACCAGGGAGTTCTGTGCGTATTCGGCCCAGGCTAGATAGCGACTCCACTCGTGTGATTGGTGCGTGCAGTGTTGGCAAAGGTACTTCCCTATTTCCTGATTCAGGAATTCCGTCTGCCCATTGGTTTGGAAATGGTATCCGTAGGATAGGCTGATGGAGACCCCCAGTCGGTCGCCGAAGGCTTGCCTAACCCTGGAGACAATCTGGGGACCCCAATCCGAAACGATGTCTTCCGGGATCCCATACAGATGGAACACCTGTTGGAACATGCACTTGGCCATTTCCATGGCATTAGGTAGATGCGGAAGGGGTATGAGTCGGCACATCTTGGAGAACCGGTCCACTACAACTAAAATAGTGAAGCCCGAAGAGTCTGGCAGATCAGTGAGGAAATCCATAGCGATGTGGGACCATGGTCTGTGTGGTGTAGGTAAAGTCTTGAGTTTACCAGTAGGTAGGTGGCGATGGCTCTTTGCTCATGCACAGGAAAGACGGGACAGGAAAGAACGTAATCTCGTACGTCTGCTGTTAGGGATGACCACCAGAACTTGCGTGTCAGTAGCCCCGTGGTCCGGGTGATCCCGGGATGGCCAGAACTCAGCCAGGTATGGCACCAATGCATTAGCTGGGGGTCTGACGGATGCCGGGAACATAAGTCTTGCCTGCAGGGGTGTCGGGAGGTGCTGGGTCGTGGTGTAGGGCCTCTTGGACGGCTGCTTGGATTTCCCACTGTATGGGTCCCACGACCCAAGACTGAGGCAGGATGGGCTTGGGAGCTGGCTTAGAGGAAGGGGAGTCAAATAGATGGGATGTATTAGCATCTGGGACAGAGTAGCAGGCAGTTTACTCTGGGCACCTTATTCATCTAAGCTACTAAATACTGCCCCCCTGTCACCAAGAAGTTAATGCAACCGCTGTGTCCGATTTTAAAAATAATAATAAAAAAAAAAAAAAGCACGCCATGCTATAGTTTTAGTACAGCGCTTAGAGACCAAAACAAGCCATACAGATACCCGCCATGTTGTGGCGTCAACTGAAGTCAGAAATAGTATTATAGATATTCACTTACCTTTGATGATCTTCATCAGAATGCACTTCCAGGAATCCCAGTTCCACAATAAATGTTTGTTTTGTTCGATAAAGTCCAGAATTTATGTCCAAATACCTCCTTTTTGTTTGTGCGTTTTGTTCACAAATCCAAATTCAAGATGCGCAGGCATGATGAAAAATGTCAAACGATGTAAAGAATCAATCGTTAGGATGTTTTTAACATAAATCTGCAATAATGTTTCAACTGGAAAATTCCTTTGTCTTTAGAAAGGAAAAGGAACGCAGCTACCTCTCACGGGTGCGTGCCGGACTGAGCTCATGACATTCTGCCAGACCTCTTACTCAATCAGCGCTTATTCTCTCCTCCTTCACAGTAGAAGCCTGAAACAAGGTTCTAAAGACTGTTGACATCTAGTGGAAGCCCTATGAAGTGCAATATGACCCCATAGACGTATATTGGATAGGAAAACGAACCTCATATTTCCCACTTCCTGGTTGGATTTGTTCTCAGGTTTTTGCCTGCCATATGAGTTCTGTTAGACTCACAGACATCATTCAAACAGTTCTATGCATATCTTAGCTTCTGGGCCTGAGTAGCAGGCTGTTTACTCTGGGCACCTTATTCATCCAAGCTTCTCAATACTGCCCCCAGCCATAAGAAGTTAATTGTAAAGGACCACAGGAGAAGGCAGAAGGTCATACACAGGGGGTCCAAAAGGGTGACAGTACATGCATAGAAAAGGCTAATAATGTAGTACAGGAGATCCGACAAGATGTTGATGAAATCCGATGGACAAAAGTACAGGCAGGGAATAGGCAAAAAGGATGGCCAAAAACTATGATACACGGGAGGACTAATATCGAAATGAACAGGGCTCCGAATAGAATGCGTATCAAAACAAACAATACCTCACAATGATGGGGTGCAAAGCACTGAATTAAATAGTGTGTGTAAATGACATACAGGTGTGTGAACAGGTGATCAGAGAGTAATTTGGAAGCAGAGGTTACAATTATAAAGATCCATTCCATTTAAAAAAAATAGGAGGCCCCTTACACCTTACAAATTTCTAGCAAAGTGCATAGCATTAGAATTAAAAAGGCATTGTCAGATATTATTCATCCTAATCAGATAGTTTTTTTTACATGGACGATACATTGGAGATAATATAAGACAAGTACTGGAAACAATAGAACACTATGAAAAATCTGGGAAACCAGGCCTGGTATTCATAGCTGACTTTGAAAAGGCTTTTGATAATGTACGACTGGAATTTATATATAAATGCCTGGAAAATTTGAATTTTGGAGAATCTCTTACACAATGGTTTATAGGTATGTATAGTAACCCCAGGTGTAAAATAGTAAATAATGGAAGTATTCAACTGTCCAGATGAGCAAAACAAGGTTGTCCACTATCGGCATATCTATTTATTATGGCCATTGAAATCTTAGCTATTTAAATCAGATCCAACAATAATAACAAGGGCCTAGAAATCCAGGGCTTAAAAACAAAGGTGGCATTGTACGCTGACGATTCATGTTTACTTTTAAATCCACAATTTGGATCCCTCCTCAGACTCTAGACACTAGACTCAGAGGACCTAGGTAATTTTTCTAACCTCTCTGGATTACCACCAAATGATGATAGATGTGTTATATTACGTATTGGATCACAAAAAATATATAGCTTTTACATTACCGTGTAGTTTACCAATAACATGGTCTGAAGGTGAAGTGGACATACTCGGTTTTCATGTCCTGAAAGAAAGAAATTATATCATTACAGTTCCTTTTAATAGAAAGTTAGCAAAAATAGGTAAGATCTTGCTACTGTGGAAAGGAAAATACCTGTCTATTTGTGGAAAAATCACCCTGATTAACTCTTTAGTCATATCCCAGTTGATCTATTTGAATACGGCCATGCCTACACCTAGCGACTTGTATTTTAAAATTGTATTATACGAGCAAAAGATATTCAATTTAATTTGGAACGGCAAGACAGACCAAATTAAACGTGCCTATTTATATAATGAATATGAATTTGGAGGGCTAACATGATTAAATATTAAAGCATTAGCCCTCTTACTTCAGTCATACAAAAGTTATACTTAAATCCGAACTGGTTCTCTAGCAGATTAGTAAGAATGTCTCACCCCATGTTCAAGAATGGCCTTCTTTCTTTTATCAGATTGCAACCTCTCACTCTCGGTTATTTGAAAATGAAATTCTCTCCAAAATATCGCAATTTTTTAAAACAAACCATAGAAAGTTGGTTGCAATTTCAGTTTAATCCACCAGAAAAGACAGAACAAATATTACAACAAATATTGTACTAATTCATTTAAAAAAGGTATAATCTTTGAAAATCATATCATAAATAGGACAGGTGGAGTTATGTCACACATGCAGCTAACAAAAATATACAAAAAACATCTGCTCTGTTCAAAATAACAACAAACGAATTGCAGCATTACTGCAAAAATGGAAGAGGCAAGTGGAAGGTGGAACTTGTCCATCTGCCCTGCGTTAAAGACCAAAATCGGTTAAAGAAAATTGTGATACTAAACAAGTATACGAGATTCATTTAAGGATCAAACAGTTGACAACTGTGACATATAGATTGCAAGATAGTTGGGAAGTTATTTTTGATGTACCGATTCCATGGCACACGGTTTATGAACTGATACACAAAACGAAGCTGGAATCTAAACTTTGTTTTTCTATTTAAATTATTATATGGGGGGACACACAACCATCCCAACTCTGCAGATTTTGCAACGAAGAGACAATCATCATTTGTTTTGGTACTGTTCAAATATGACTCACCACCTGGATTCGGTCTTATGGAGCAACATTTGTAATGTTTTTTTTTACATTGGATAAAAGTAGAGACTCAGAGCTACAAAATGAAATATCATACACTGCATTTTTGAGGAACAATGGGAAAGTAATTCTCCTTTGAAAGTTGATAAACTTGTAAACTCACTTTTGTGAAAATGGGCTTTGAATGTTTTGGTATCTAGTGAAGAGCTCCTCTTTGTCGACAACAATTTCATTACGCTTTTTTGCCGACGTTTACTGACACCGGCCATATTCAATGGATGTTGTACACTTTAGCTTAAGACATGTAGCTGGCTAGCTAGGTAAACAATGTGTAAGATCACAAGTCATGTTGTTACTACCCTGCATGAATCTGCTGGGAGCTAACCAAACAGGTTCAATGTTAGCTACCTAACATTAGGCTCTAACTTGCAACGCAAACAGTTCTGGGATACAAATAATAACGTCATACATGTAACGCTAGCTAGGGAGCCAGCTAGCTAAAGTTAGCTACCTAGCTAACAGTACACCTTAGCTTGAAATGAAACCATTTCTGTCAAAATCAGAAATGTGTAATATCTGAAATAGTCTAGCATTGGCTTGCTACGATCTTACCCGTATTCTTCATCATGCATGATGGACGCGTCTCCCTGTCACGGATGCCATGCCATGGTTGCCCTTAGTTTGAAGATGTAATCCGGAGACAGGTGCTTTCTCCTTCTCTTTAGCTAATTCCACTGATTTCAAAACTCTAGCCTCCAGAAAGTGGAGGGCAACATTTATGCAGCTCCACTACACAATAAAAACATTTAAAAGCCGTGTTCAACAGGATTACCAACACAGACTGACCCACTCAAATAGACAGAAGCCTTCAAAATGAATCAATCCGAAATCCTCTCTCGGCATGTCCAGTCCACTCATTATCTTAGCCAACCATGGCTAGTCGGTAGGTTGCTTGCTTTTTCTGTGGCTTAACCAACAAGGCTCGTAAATTAACAATTGTATTCGTATTTACAAATGGCATACAAGTTCGTTATTAAGGCACATGAAAGTTCATATGTTCCAGAAAGCATTTCTGCCAAAAAAAGCATTTTGATTAAATAGATGAAAAATTTTAAACGTTGAAATGGCTCCCTGTGAAGTCGTGACTTGCGACATACGCCTAGTTTCCTGAAACGGGTCACATATGTAGCTTGTTTTTGGTCGCAGGTTCATGAATGGCTGAAGAATTGCAACATTTATCTGTAGCTAACTCTGCAAATAGCACTGCTGAGTGATTTAAAAAGTCCTAGTCAATCAATCAATCAAATAATAATACTCTTGGATTTGTGTATTTATTTTTAAACTATGAGAATATAAAGGTTCAGAACTTTGTTGAAACATCACAGCAGAGTTGAAAAACATACAGTACCAGTCGAAAGTTTGGACACACCTACTCATTCCAGGGTTTCTCTTTATTTGGACTATTTTCTACATTGTAGAATAATAGTGAAGACATCAAAACTATGAAATAACACATATGGAATCATGTACTAACCAAAAAGTTTTAAACAAATCAAAATATATTTTAGATTTTTAGATTCTTCAAAGTAGCCACCCTTTGCCTTGATGAAAGCTTTTGGCAGAGGCTGTCTATGTTCATAGTCAGTTGGTTAGAGTGTAGTTTGGTCATGTATGTATTAACATAGTCAGTTGGTTGTTGTGTAGTTAGGTAAAGTACGTATTTAAGTAGTCAGTCCTACTGTCTGTTAGATTGTGTGCAATCATGCATTGAGTCTGTCCATCATTGCTCCAGGTCTATTTATAAAGCTGCCTGGCTTCTTAGTGTCTTGTCTCATTGGTGTGATTTCCTGCCCCACCTCCACAGCCAGCCCCGCCTCTACAGCCAGGGCAGATTATTCTACAGCTAATTACTACAAGTGTCTTTATATTCAGCAGTTCAAGAGGCAGAGGCACTCGGCTTACTCAGGAGGATAGGTGATGGAACATAGACCAAGAGACAAAAAGTGGAGGGAGAAGAGAGGAGTGGAGAGAGGAGGAGAGGGAAGAACGGGCGGTGTAGAGTGAAGGCGTGAGGGACGGAGGACTGTACAGAGGAGTGTACAGAGGAGTGTATGTCATCGTGTGTTCCATTGCGCGTGAGGGGCCATGGGAGCAGTGCTCAGCTGGGTTATTGCAAGCCTCTACACTGTGGTGGTGGAAACAGCTGTGATTGTGGGACTTGGCAGCGTAAGTTACAGCGCAGGAAAACTTTCTGTTGAGCCATATCTTCAGCCACATCTTCAGCCATATCTTCAGCCTTTATCTTCAGCCATATCTTCAGCCATATTTTCAGCCTTTATCTTCAGCCTTATCTTCAGCCTTAGCTTCAGCCAAAGCTTCAGCCAAAGCTTCAGCCATATCTTCAGCCATATCTTCAGCCTTATCTTCAGCCTTATCTTCAGCCTTATTTTCAGCCTTTACCTTCAGCCTTATTTTCAGCCTTATCTTCAGCCATATCTTCAGCCATATCTTCAGCCATATTTTCAGCCATATCTTCAGCCTTCTCTTCAGCCATATCTTCAGCCATATCTTCAGCCATATCTTCAGCCTTCTCTTCAGCCACATCTTCAGCCTTACCTTCAGCCTTACCTTCAGCCTGATCTTCAACCTTATCTTCAGCCTTAATTTCAGCCATATCTTCACCCATATCTTCAGCCTGATTTTCAGCCTGAACTTCAGCCATATCTTCAGCCATATCTTCAGCCTGATTTTCAGCCTGATTTTCAGCTTGATCTTCAGCCTGATCTTCAGCCATATCTTCAGACTTATCTTTAGCGTGTGTGTGACATTAGCAATGGCTTCATCTTGATAACTACATAACTTTTCACGGAGAAAGTGATTGTCTTTTTTTTACGTAAAGTGTGTTTGCGCAGTATGCTTGTAGAATGTAAATGTACATTGAATGAGAAGGGGTTTGCGAGAGAGAGAGAGAGCGCCTACACAGCCGTGTTTTCAAACCTTTAATATGGATGTGTAGTGGCTTCTGTAGTAATAGTTACACTACATGGCCAAAAGTATGTGGACACCCCTTCAAATTAGTGGATCTGGCTATTTTAGCCACACCCGTTGCTGGCAGGTGTATAAAAATCAAACACACAGCCACGCAATCTCCATATTCAAACATTGGCAGTAGAATGGCCACCGTCGTAAGATGCCACCTTTCAAACATGTCAGTTGGTCAAGTTTCTGCCCTGCTAGAGCTGCCCTGGACAACCCCGGTCAGCTGTACGTTTTGATATTATGAGGTGGAAACGTCTAAGAGCAACAATGACTCAGCAGCGAAGTGGTAGGCCACACAAGCTCACACAATAGGACCATGAGTGCTGAAGCACGTAGCGCGTAAATCGTCTGTCCTCGGTTGCAACACTCACTACCGAGTTCCAAACTGCCAATGTCAGCACAATAACTGTTCGTTGGGAGCTTCATGAAATGGGTTTCCATGGCCGAGCAGCCATAGACAAGCCTTTCACGGAACCCAAACCGGCTGCGCGCGTGCGCCATAGTGCATAAATTAATTTAAATGTGATCACAACACGTAGGTTAAAATCAAAATAAACTCTGAACTAATTGTATTAATTTGGGGACAGGTCGAAAAGCATTAAACATTTATGGCGATTTAGCTAATTAGCTTGCTGTTGCTAGCTAATTTGTCCTGGGATATAAACATTGAGTTGTTATTTTACCTGAAATGCACAAGGTCCTCTACTCCGCCAATTAATCCACACATAAAACGGTCAACTGAATCGTTTCTAGTCATCTCTCTTCCTTTCAGGATTTTTCTTCTCTTGACTTTTTATTGTGATTGGCAACTTTCATAAATTAGGTGCATTACTGCCACTGACCTCGTTCATCTTTCAGTCACCAACGTGGGTATAACCAATGAGGAGATGGCATGTGGGTACCTGCTTCTATAAACCAATTAGGAGATGGGAGAGGCAGGACTTGCAGTGCGATCCTCATCAGAAATAGAACTGATTGTGATTCTACTTTAGCCCTGGGCAACGCAGATGATTGTTGACGCGCGCACGAGCAGTGTGGGTGCAATAATTTAATAACAGATTTCTAAATTTATTTTGCAATGCTCGCGCACGCGACGAGAGCAGTGTGGTCAGCCTGTGGGATCACCATGTGCAATGCCGAGCGTCAGTTAGAGTGGTGTAAAGCTTCCACCATTGGACTGGAGCAGTGGAAACGCATTCTCTGGAGTGATGAATAATGCTTCACCATCTGGCAGTCTGATGGACGAATCTTGGTTTGGCGGATGCCAAGAGAACGCTACCTGCCCGAATGCATAGTGCCAACTGTAAAACTTGGAGGAGGAGGAATAATGGTCTGGGGCTGTTTTTCATGGTTTGGGCTAGGCCCCTCAGGCTAGGCCCCCACAATGACAATCTAGACAATTCTGTGCTTCCAACTTTGTGGCAACAGTTTGAGGAAGGCCCTTTCCTGTTTCAGCATTGCAATGCTGCTGTGCACAAAGTGAGGTCCATACACAAATGTTTTTTTGAGATGGGTGTGGAAGATCTTGACTGCTTGCACAGAGCCCTGACCTCAACCCCATTGATCACCTTTGGGATGAATTTGAACACCTATTGTGAGCCAGGCCTAATCGCCCAACATCAGTGCCCGACCTCACTAATGCTGTGGCTGAATGGAAGCAAGTCCCCGCAGCAATGTTCCAACATCTAGTGGAAAGCCTTTCCAGAAGAGAGGAGGCTGTTATAGTAGCCAAGGGGGGAACGACTCCATATTAATGCCCATGATTTTGAAATGAGATGTTCGTCTAACAGGTATCCACATACTTTTGTCCACGTAGTGTATGCAGATAGATCCATTATTTGTCCTCTGCCAGATTTTCGCAGGTTGAGGAGATGTTTTGACAGTAATTAGAGAGAAACATGTTGTTCCTTTTCATGCCAGGCTCCTCGTCAACTGTACCTTCCCAGCGCCTGACGTTATTTCTTTCTCTGATTTACTGAATGCATCGGGGCCTGACGTTCTATCTCTCTAATCTGCTGATGGCATCGGGGCCTGACGTTATACCTCTCTGATTTACTGAATGCACCGGGGCCTGACGTTCTATCTCTCTAATCTGCTGATGGCATCGGGGCCTGACGTTATACCTCTCTGATTTACTGAATGCACCGCGGCCTGACGTTATACCTCTCTGATTTACTGAATGCACCGGGGCCTGACGCTATATCTCTCTCTGATTTACTGAATGTACTGTGTTGTATGTAGAGTTATCTGAGCCTCTACAAGATCATCTTATTGCTATCAGACTCTTAGCAGTGTTAAGTTACTAGCGGAAAGCCTATCTCTCTTCTTTTTCTCTCTCTGCAGACCCAGGAAGCTCTAGAGGACTCGGAGGGACTGCAGAACACAGAGGGATTACAATTAGAGGTGGAGGAGGGGGATTTGGGACCCGGCGACCCCCAAGACTGGAGCCAGGACGAGGCGAGGAAGTGGAGCGGTGGTGGGAGTGACATCACCTTGTCGGAGGAGTACTTTGACTCGTGTTCATGGAACAGTGACACGTTGTGTGACACGCTGTCGGACCTGAGCGCGGACAGCAGCGAGGACTCTCTGTCTGCCATACTGGGGGTGGAGGACATACGCACGGGATGGAAGAACAACAGCTACCACACCGCAGGGCACTGTAGAGCCAGACACACAGCAGAGAAGAGCCAGCACAACCACAGCACAGAGAACACAGAGACTCACGTATGCAGACCCAGCACAGAGAAACAGCCCAGCACAGATACAGCACAGAGTCAGCCTTGCAACACAGAGATAACAAACACATACGTAAACACAGAGAAATACAGTGTTGAGATTCATAACCAACAACACAGCACAGAGAAACTCACAGGGAAGAAGCAACACAAACACAGCACAGAGAAACTCACAGAGAAGAAGCAACACAAACACAGCACAGAGACAGAACCCCAGCGTAGCACAGAGAAACTCACAGAGAAGAAGCAACACAAACACAGCACAGAGACAGAAACCCAGCATAGCACAGAGAAACACATCACAGAGACAGATACCCAGCATAGCACAGAGAAACATATCACAGAGACAGATACCCAAAATAGCACAGAGAAACACAGCACAGAGACAGATACCCAGCATAGCACAGAGAAACACAGCACAGTGGTTCATGTCACTCAAATCACCGGTCATCAGAAAACACTAATACACCAGACAGAGTCCCACAGACAAAATTGCCCAGCCGGACACCAGCTCGACATCTCACAAAGCACAGAAACGTTTACACAGAGAAACAGCACAGAGACACAAACGCAGAGCAGCACAGAGAAATGGTGCACAGTGTTAGCCAACACAGGTAGAACAGGGAAAGAGAGCACAGGGTTAGCCAACACAGGGATATGTAATCAACATAGCATATATATATCCCATATAGATCTGCTGTCCACTCTGCACAGTGTAGAGAAACAGAATTCACAAATACACAGCAGTCACCTGGAGCAGGTAAGTCTTGCCAGCCAGAATACGTGTAGTACCAACAGACAGGTGAAACACAACCAGCACATTGTAGAGACACACTGCATAGACACACACAACACAACAGAGACACACTGCATAGACACACACAACACAACAGACACACACTGCATAGACACACACAACACAACAGACACACACTGCATAGACACACACAACACAGCCAAACCAGACACACACTGCAGACTCACACACAACACAGCCAAACCAGACACATACTGCAGACTCACACACAACACAGCCAAACCAGACACACACCGCAGACTCACACACAACACAGCCAAATCAGACACATACTGTGAAATTATTGCAGAGCCCAGTACTGACACACAGTGTACAGAAACACACACCACAGACACAATCTGTATGGACACACAATGCACAGAGAGGAGTAGTCCACCCACCACAGAGGCAGATAGGAATAGTCCACCCACCACAGAGAGGAGTCCACCTACCTCAGAGACAGAGAGGAGTAGTCCACCCACCACAGAGGCAGAGAGGAGTAGTCCACCCACCTCAGAGACAGAGAGTAGTCCACCCACCACAGAGAGGAGGAGTCCACCCACCACAGAGGCAGAGAGGAGTAGTCCACCCACCACAGAGGCAGAGAGGACTAGTCCACCCACCACAGAGGCAGAGAGGACTAGTCCACCCACCACAGAGGCAGAGAGGACTAGTCCACCCACCACAGAGACAGAGAGGAGTAGTCCACCCACCACAGAGGCAGAGAGGACTAGTCCACCCACCACAGAGAGGAGTAGTCCACCCACCACAGTGAAATACAACCCAGCACCACACAGTTTAGAAACCACAGGGAAGGTCCATTCAGCCAGTCCATGTGTGGGTATCCCCAACGGACCTGTCACAAAGACCCAGCCTCAGGCCTTCCTCAGTGCTACAAAGACTCACGTTGAGGCATGTGGATCATGTGCCCACTGCCAGGAAGAGCACAAGGTGTGTGTCACAACCAGAAACTCAGCAGAGCCACCTGAACCGTCGGGGACAGAGGAGACAGTGAATGGGTTCTGTTCAATCAGGTCGTCCGTGGGGGCTGGAAATCCTTTTGAGGTGGGACTTCCTGTAGAGGTGGGACTTCCTCCCTTGATAGACACCCGTGGGCCCATACCTCTTTCCAACATCCTGTCACCTGATCTGTCTCTCTCACCATCGCAAAACAGGAAGGGGATCAACCAATTGGAATCACAGTTAGCCTCACCGGTCCCAGCTCCTGGGCTGGGCATTGAAGGAATGATACGAACACAGAGCGTTAGTTCACGACCACTGAAGAAGGATGCCGTTCAAACCCAGGGCCTAATCCCTGAGCTCCAGGACCAGTCGGGCTCCAGCACAGAGACACCCAGGGACAGTGAGCCCTCACCTGGGGAGATTACGAGGGATGAGGGCTGGCTGGGGGAAGGTTATACCTCCGTAGAGCTCCAGCCTGCTTCTGCTCATCCCCAGTCTGACGCTGTGGGGTGGAGTGAGGAATGCCTGCCCACCCACCCACGCTCCCTCCCCCACATAGACTGGCCGCCTCCCTCTGACAGGTCAGGATCAGAAGACTCAGAACACTCACAGCTGTTATCAAAGACCTCGACTAGAGAGGACAGGACAGGACCAACCCATTCCCTGCCCGTGGTGAGAGAGGAGGAGGAGGAGGAGGAGAAAGAAGAAGATTGTCATGTTTACAGTCAACAGGAACAGGCAGTAGAAAGCACATCCTGCCCTGAATCAGCACAGCCAAACACTGTTAAAAGAGCAGAGTTCTCTGACCATAGAGACACCGACTCTGACCATGTTGGGCTGTCAAGCACAGAGGAGACGGAGGATGCTATATTCCCCTACAGTCCTACAGGAGCCTTCGTAGAGATCACTAGTGATCTGTATGTTGATCTCTGCACACAGGGTGTTTCTAGTGACATAGGCCAAGGGTCAAACCAACCTACAGAGACTGAGCCTCTTCAGGGAGACAGCACAGAACCACCTGCCTTAGATCAGGAGACTGTACCACTGAGTAGGATAGAGATAACTGTGGGAGCAGACTTTTCTGTTACCATAGGAACAGACTCTCCTGTTATCGTGGGAACAGACTCTCCTGTTATCGTGGGAACAGACTCTCCTGTTATTGTGGGAACAGACTCTCCTGTTATTGTGGGAACAGACTCTCCTGTTATTGTGGGAACAGACTCTCCTGTTACCGTGGGAACAGACTCTCCTGTTATCGTGGGAACAGACTCTCCTGTTACCGTGGGAACAGACTCTCCTGTGTGTAAAGAACAGGTCCATAGCCGCCGGGATCACCTAGAGATCCACCACAGGATCCCTGAGCCTCCCTCTCCCTGCCCTGTGCCACCCTCAATCATTTCTCTGTCCTCCCTCTCTGACTCCAACAACCACACCAAGGCCAGTGAAAGGTTGTGGTCAGGGTCTCTCTGTATGAGGGGCCAGATGTCAGAGCAGTGGTCCTCTGAGGTAGAGATAAAGGTAGCCCACCAGAGCAGGTCAAAGGAGTGTGGGGATAAAACTGATGGGGAGTCCCCTTCCCTGACTGAGCCCGCAACGTTAACCTCAAAATTCCTGGGGGAGACCAATGACACCCTGGACAGCGCTCTTGAAGACCCCCCTGAGGATTCTGAGAAGTTCCTGTCCCTCGTGGACTACCACCCTTGCTGGTGCAGTGATGACTCAGCCGTGTCCTGGCTGGAGGATGAGTATCTCTTCAGCCTGGCTGAGGTGGAAGAGCTGGAGAGGCTTCAGAGAGAGGGTTACAGAGACGCCCCTAATCAGAACCATACAGACTGGAGAGGAGACATCTCTAACCATACAGACACTACAGACTGGAGAGGAGACATCTCTAACCATACAGACACTACAGACTGGAGAGGAGACATCTCTAACCATACAGACACTACAGACTGGAGAGGAGACATCTCTAACCATACAGACACTACAGACTGGAGAGGAGACATCTCTAACCATACAGACACTACAGAGTGTAGGGAGGCTAATTGTGCTGCAAACAGTACAACAGGCCTCTCTGAACCCTTATCTTCCTACCTGGAGACCAGAAGCCTGCTATTGGACAGTGCGGAGAAGGAGAAGGGCCAGCAGCCCATTCCCCACCAATCCCCCAAGCCTCCCTGGGACAGAGACAGACAGGAGTGTAGCAACTCACCTGAGACTTTAGGATTAGAGGACAGTTGGTTTACTGAGGAGGACAGCTCATACAGATCCTACCTCCAGACCAGCTCTCACCCTACCCTCCTGCAGCAGGATCGTGAGGTGAGAATCGTGAGGTACCCCTATCCCGGCGTCAGTCTCAACCTGCTCTCCCTTACTAGCCTGGAAACCATCCTAGAGGCTGATCCCGACCACTCCCTGGACAACTCTGGGACAGTGGAAGATGAGACTGGGGATGAGGAGGGAGATAAGGAGTGGAGAAAGATTGTTAGGATAAGGCCCACTGAGGAGGACAGAGGCACCGTTCTTCTGTCTGGTGACATCATCATATCCTATGTGCCCACTTTCAGCACGTCGTCGTGTCGCCCTGAGGACTTGTCCAGTATCGAGTCGTCAGAGCACCAGCTGGTCTTGTCGACCTTTGACCCTGATGACCCCAGGGTCATGACCTTACCACACGACAGGGACGCCTCGGGCAGCGAGAGATGCTCCAGTCCCACCCCCACCTCTGTGTCCTACGATTTTGACACCACCAGCACTAACAGTGAGGAGACGGAAGAGTCCATCATGCCTGTCTCGGGGGGGAACGCTAACCTCCACAAACCCATGAAGAGCAAGTCTAAAGGAGGCCGGTCGGGGAGCACCAAGAGCTCCAAGTTCTCTGTCTTCTCCAAGATGCCTTCCTTCAGGAAGAAGAACAGTCTGAAGAACTCCAAGGTGGACAGCTCGCCCCGGGACTCACCCGACCTGGGCCTGGGAAGGGAGCTGGGGGGAGACGCCTCAGACAACGACAGTGTCTTTTTGACGGCCCAGCAGGCCTTCTCCTCTGGTCCGGTGGGTTGCTACGAGACAGAAGAGGAGGACTACAGCTTCTTCCCCTCCACGCCTCGCACCCGCCACGTCCGCCTGCTCTTCAGGGAGGGGTCCAGCAGCCCAGACACCCCTCTGACCTCCCAGCCCGGAGGTCTCAGACACAACCAGACTGGGGCCCCCGAGGGCCTGCACGGCTACAAGAGGAGCAAGAGCTCTGACAGCCTCAACCTCCGCATGCGCTTCGCCCAGGCCCACAAGTCCCTATCCGGCCTGTTTGAGTCTCGCTCCATGGATAAGGAGAACGAGGAGGAACAGGGGAGCGTTGATACAGGGAGTGAAGGGAAGGTGGGGCGAGCCAAACAGTCCTGGAGGAGGCTGAGGGCCAAAGAGGCTGAGCTGGTGAGGAGTACCCTGTCTGTCCCGGTCGGGAATGGGGTCGCGGGAGAGGACGGTGGGGGTTTGAGGATGCCCAGACAGATCCACAGTGACTATGCATCCCGCTCGGCCTCAGGCTTAGTGCTCAGTGTCCCTGGGTCCCCCTCTTCTCTCAGGGCTCTGAATCTCACCGACCACTTCACCAAGAGGGGCCTGCAGGACAGTCAAAGAAGGTCCGGGGCCTACACCCCACAGGGCTGCAAGTTGGATGGCGAGAGGAGGGAAGGGAAAGTCCCGCCCAAAGACCTGTCAATCAACTTCTCAGACTCCGGACCGCCGTACTCGCAAGACTCTGAGGCTCCGCCCGCAAATGAATCCAGCGCCCTGTCGCCCATGAGCCCCGCCTCCCTGGCTGCATTAGCCAATCAGCTGTCCTGGTCCCCAGGGGGAGGCTATGAGAGCACCATTTCTAGCATGGTAGCTATACCAGACACCCCAGTGAGACCCATGAGCCCCAAGCCCCACAGCCCCAGACCTGCTGCCCAGCACAGGTCTATCTGTCACCCCCCCACTGTCTCTGCCCGGGCCTCAGTCCTGTCCCTGCTCCTCATGGGCCAGTCTGCCAGTGTAGAGGGCCTGTCTGACCCGCCAGAGAAGCCCAAGACCCTGAAGCCCCGAGCTGGGCCGTTAGACTCCTCCTCCCTCAGTCCATTGGAGGAAAGAGAAGTGGACAGTCTGCTTACACCTATGTTCTTCAAACAGCTTGAGGTAAGGCACAGCTATTGGATAACAAAGCCTTATCATTTGTCTGATTGCATGTGTTTTGTTAAGCTGATTCTCTATGGCAGGCAGGGATGGCCTTGTGTGTAACTGAAATAACTGACAATAACTGAGAATAACAACTGGTAATAACTGAAAACAACTGAAAACAACTGAAAATATTGAAATAACTGTCAAAACTGATAACTGATATAACTGATAATAACTCATAACTCATATAACTGATAATAACGGGTATAGTGATACAACCAGAAATAACGGGAATAACCTATATTCGCCAATAATAACTGATATGCCTGCTAATGACTGATGCGTCAGTTGGATCGGTTATTATCAGTTGTATCGGTTATTATCAGTTATTATCAGTTATTTCAGCTAACTGATAACTGATATTATTGATATTACCGAAATAACTGATATTAACTGGAATAATGAAAATAACTTAAACCTGATAATAACTCACACAACTGAAATAACTGATCACTGAAAATAACTGAAATAAAGCATAATAACCAATGATAATTGATAACTGAAAATAACTGATATGACCGATAATAGCCGATATAACTGATAATAACTAATATTAACTGATATTACTGATATTACTGAAATAACTGGTAGAGATACTCTGAATGATCGGCTATGAAAAGCCAACTGACATTTACTCCTGAGGTGCTGACCTGTTGCACCCTCTACAACCACTGTGATTATTATTATTTGACCCTGCTAGTCATCTATGAACATTTGAACATCTTGGCCATGTTCTGTTACAATATCCACCCGGCACAGCCAGAAGAGGACTGGCCACCCCTCCCTCATAGCCTGGTTCCTCTCTAGGTTTCTTCCTAGGTGCTGGCCTTTCTAGGGAGTTTTTCTTAACCACCGTGCTTCTACACCTGCATTGCTTGCTGTTTGGGGTTTTAGGCTGGTATTCTGTACAGCACTTTGTGACATCAGCTGATGTAAGAAGGGCGTTATAAGTAAATTTGATTGAAATTTGATTGATATAACTGATATTACTGAATTATAACCGATAATAACCAATTAAAGGCCCTCCCGGATGGCGCAGTGGTCTAAGGCACTGCATCGCAGTGCTAGTTGTGCCAATAGAGATTCTGGGTTCGAGCCCAGGCTCTGTCTCAGCCGGCCGCGAACGGGAGGTCCATGGTTTGACCCACAATTGGCCCAGCGTCGTCCGGGTTAGGGAGGGTTTGGCCGGCAGGGATATCCTTGTCTCATCGCTCACTAGCGACTCCTGTGTCGGGCTGGGGGCAGTGCACGCTGACCAGGTCGCCAGGTGTACGGTGTTTCCTCTGACACATTGGTGCGGCTTGCTTCCGGGTTGGATGTGCATTGTGTCAAGAAGCAGTGCGGCTAGGTTGAGTTGTGTTTCGGAGAACGCATGTCTCTCGACCTGCGCCTCTCCCAACTGCGACTTGGCCAAGATAAAGCAAAGCAGTGTGACACAAACAACAACACAGAGTTACACATGGAAGAAACAAACGTACAGTCAGTAACACATTAGAAAGTCTGTATACAGTGTTTGCAAATGTAGTAGATTAGGGAGGAAAGGCTTTGAATAGGCCGTAGTGGGGAAATAATTACAATTTCGCATTAATACTGGAGTGATAGATGTGCAGAAGATGATGTGTAAGTAGAGATACTGGGGTGCAAAGGAGCAAAAAAACAAAAAACAACAACATGGGGATGAGGTAGTTGGGTGGGCTATTTACAGATGGGCTGTGTACAGGTGCAGTGATCGGTAAGCTACTCTGACAGCTGATGCTTAGAGTTAGTGAGGGAGATATTAGCTTCAGTGATTTTTGCAATTCGTTCCAGTCAATGGCAGCAGAGAACTGGAAGGAAAGGCGGCCAAAGGAAGTGTTGGCTTTGGGGATGACCAGTGAATTATACCAGCTGGAGCACGTGCTACGGGTGGGTGTTGCTATGGTGACCAGTGAGCTGAGATAAGGCAGGGCTTTACCTAGCAAAGACTTATAGATGACCTGGAGCCAGTGGGTTTTGCGACGAATATGTAGCGAGGGCCAGCCAACGAGAGCATACAGGTCGCAGTGGTAGGTAGTATGTGGGGCTTTGGTGACAAATCGGGATGCCACTGTGATAGTCTTCATTCAATTTGCTGAGTAGAGTGTTGGAGGCTATTTTGTAAATGACATCGCCAAAGTCGAGGATCGGTAGGATAGTCAGTTTTACGAGGGTATGTTTGGCAGCATGAGTGAAGAAGGCTTTGTTGTGAAATAGGAAGCCGTTTTTAGATTTAATTTTGGATTCTGGAAGGAGAGTTTACAGTCTAACCAGACACCTAGGTATTTGTAGTTGTCCACATATTCTAAGTCGGAACCGTACAGAGTAGTAATGCTGGACGGCTGGGCAGGTGTGGGCAGCGATCAGTTGAAGAGCATGCATTTAGTTTTTTCTGTATTTAAGAGCAGTTGGAGGCCACGGGAAGGAGTATTGTATGGCATTGAAGCTTGTTTGGAAGGTTGTTAGCATTTTGTCCAAAGAAGGGCCAGATGTATACAGAATGGTGTCGTCTGCGTAGAGGTGGATCAGAGAATCACCAGCAGCAAGAGCGACATTGATAAATACAGAGAAAAGAGTAGCCCCGAGAATTGAACCCTGTGGTACCACCATAGAGACTGCCAGAGGTCCGGACAACAGGCGCTCTGATTTGACACACTGAACTCTATCTGAGAAGTAGTTGGTGAACCAGGCAAGGCAGTCATTTGAGAAACCAAGGCTGTTGAGTCTGCCAATAAGAATGTGGTGATTGACAGAGTCGAAAGCCTTGGCCAGGTCGATGAAGATGGCTTGCCTTTATCGATGGCGGTTATGATATCGTTTAGGACCTTGAGCGTGGCTGAGGTGCACCCATGACTAGCTCGGAAACCAGATTGCATAGTGGAGAAGGTACGATGGGATTCGAAATGGTCGGTGGTCTGTTTGTTAACTTGACTTTCAAAGATTTTAGAAAGGCAGGGCAGGATGTATATAAGTTTATAACAGTTTGGGTCTTGAGTGTCTCCCCCTTTGAAGAGGGGGATGACCGCGGCAGCTTTCCAATTTTTAGGGATCTCTAACGATACGAACGTGAGGTTGAACAGGCCAGTAATAGGGGTTGCAACAATTTCGGCAGATAATTTTAGAAAGAGAGGGTCCAGATTGTCTAGCCCAGATGATTTGTAGGGATCCAGATTTTGCAGCTCTTTCAGAACATCAGCTTTCTGGATTTGGGTGAAGTAGAAGCGGGGGGGGGGGGGGGGGGGGGGGGGGGGGGGGGCTTGGGCAAGTTGCTGCGGGGGGAGCAGAGCTGTTGGGTAGGGGTAGCCAGGTGGAAAACATGGCCAGACGTAGAAAAATGCTTATTGAAATTCTTGATATCATAGATTTATCGGTGGTGACAGTGTTTCCTAGCCTCAGTGTAGTGGGCAGCTGGGAAGAGGTGCTCTTATTCTCCATGGACTTTAAAGTGTCCCAAAACCTTTTGGAACTACTGCTTCAGGATGCAAACTTCTGTTTGATTAAGCTGGCCTTTGCTTTCCTAACTGACTGAGTATATTGGTTCCTAACTTCCCTGAAAAGTTGCATATCGCGGGGGCTATTTGATGCTAATGCAGTACGACACAGGATGTTTTGTCTAGGTCAAAGGCAGTCAGGTCTGGAGTGAACCAAGGGCCAGTCAGGTCTGTTCTTCTTAGTTTTTTGAATGGGGCATGCTTATTTAAGATGGTGAGGAAAGCACTTTAAAAGAACAACCAGACATCATCTACTGATGTGATGAGGTCAATATCCTTCCATAATACCAGGGCCAGGTTGATTAGAAAGGCCTGCTCACTGAATTTTTTTAGGGAGCGTTTGACAGTGATGAGTGTTGGTCATTTGACCGTGGACCCATTATGAACGCAGGCAATGAGGCAGTGATCGCTGAGATCTTGGTTGAAGACAGCAGAGGTGTATTTAGAGGGCAGGTCAGGATGAAATCTATGAGGGTGATGACCTGACTGTCAGTTTAACATCATGATAGAATGACCTGACTGTCAGTTTAACATCATGATAGAATGACCTGACTGTCAGTTTAACATCATGATAGAATGACCTGACTGTCAGTTTAACATCATGATAGAATGACCTGACTGTCAGTTTAATATCATGATAGAATGACCTGACTGTCAGTTTAACATCATGATAGAATGACCTGACTGTCAGTTTAACATCATGATAGAATGACCTGACTGTCAGTTTAATATCATGATAGAATGACCTGACTGTCAGTTTAACATCATGATAGAATGACCTGACTGTCAGTTTAACATCATGATAGAATAACCTGACTGTCAGTTTAACATCATGATTCAGCAGCCATGTTAACCCCTGCTCCATCAAGAGGATGAGGGAAGGCCAGGCAAGGTGCACTATGGGATAAAGTGTTGACTGTCTTTAGTTAGTCTTCTCCCGTCCCGTCCCGTCCCACCTGCTCTGAAACAGCCCAGCAGCCTTACACAGCAGACAGCTGGTAGGGGGCCGGTGTGTTCAAGCCCCCCCTAGTGGAGTTTGCAGGAAGCACCCAGCAGTGATCCAGGCGTGTTTTGTCTAGATGGGAAGCAGCCAGGGCCGGACTACTGCATTTGGGGCCCCGGGCCTCCTACCTCCAGGGGGCTCCCCCAAACTGCTAACTTGCTGTATTTCAACACATTTTGACATGGGGCAGAGAGAAAGAAAATGGCATAATGTTATTCTACACATTTTGTCATGAGGCTGGGAGAAAGTGTTCCTGTTTTAAAGCTAGTTTCCTTCAATTCGACACATTTTGCTATGGGGCAGAGAGAAAAATTGCCTGTTTGATGTCATGGGGGGTTTTAGGGCAGCAGATAGCCTTGAGGTTAGGGTGGTGGGCCTGTAACCGAAAGGTTGCTGGTTCGAATACCGTAGCCAACAAGGTGGGGGAAAAAAAACGTGTCACTGTGTTTGATCAATGCACTTAACTGTAATTGCTTAAGGGGTTCTGTACAATGGTGACCCACTCCCTGTGGGTGTTTCAGGGGTTCTGTACAATGGTGACCCACTCCCTGTGGGTGTTTCAAGGGTTCTGTACAATGGTGACCCACTCCCTGTGGGTGTTTCAGGGGTTCTGTACAATGGTGACACTCTTCCTGTGGGTGTTTCAGGGGTTCTGTACAATGGTGCCCCACTCCCTGTGGGTGTTTCAGGGGTTCTGTACAATGGTGACCCACTCCCTGTGGGTGTTTCAGGGGTTCTGTACAATGGTGACCCACTCCCTGTGGGTGTTTCAGGGGTTCTGTACAATGGTGACCCACTCCCTGTGGGTGTTTCAGGGGTTCTGTACAATGGTGACCCACTCCCTGTGGGTGTTTCAGGGGTTCTGTACAATGGTGACCCACTCCCTGTGGGTGTTTCAGGGGTTCTGTACAATGTTGACCCACTCCCTGTGGGTGTTTCAGGGGTTCTGTACAATGGTGACCCACTCCCTGTGGGTGTTTCAGGGGTTCTGTACAATGGTGACCCACTCCCTGTGGGTGTTTCAGGGGTTCTGTACAATGGTGACTCACTCCATGTGGGTGTTTCAGGGGTTCTGTACAATGGTGACCCACTCCCTGTGGGTGTTTCAGGGGTTCTGTACAATGGTGACCCACTCCCTGTGGGTGTTTCAGGGGTTCTGTACAATGGTGACACTCTTCCTGTGGGTGTTTCAGGGGTTCTGTACAATGGTGCCCCACTCCCTGTGGGTGTTTCAGGGGTTCTGTACAATGGTGACCCACTCCCTGTGGGTGTTTCAGGGGTTCTGTACAATGGTGACCCACTCCCTGTGGGTGTTTCAGGGGTTCTGTACAATGGTGACCCACTCCCTGTGGGTGTTTCAGGGGTTCTGTACAATGGTGACCCACTCCCTGTGGGTGTTTCAGGGGTTCTGTACAATGGTGACCCACTCCCTGTGGGTGTTTCAGGGGTTCTGTACAATGGTGACCCACTCCCTGTGGGTGTTTCAGGGGTTCTGTACAATGGTGACCCACTCCCTGTGGGTGTTTCAGGGGTTCTGTACAATGGTGACCCACTCCCTGTGGGTGTTTCAGGGGTTCTGTACAATGGTGACCCACACCCTGTGGGTGTTTCAGGGGTTCTGTACAATGGTGACCCACTCCATGTGGGTGTTTCAGGGGTTCTGTACAATGGTGACCCACTCCCTGTGGGTGTTTCAGGGGAAGTTGTGATGAGCAAAAAACATTTCCATTACACTCTTGTGCGTAGCAGGACACATCTAAATACTCTCCAAATGATTATCATTGGTTTTTAAAGGTTATGTTATTAGGTTATGGTTAGGATAATTAGGTTATGGTTAGGATAATTAGGTTAAGGTTAGGATAATTAGGTTAAGGTTAGGATAATTAGGTTAAGGTTAGGATATTTAGGTTAAGGTTAGGATAATTAGGTTATGGTTAGGATAATTAGGTTAAGGTTAGGATAATTAGGTTAAGGTTAGGATACTTAGGTTATGGTTAGGATAATTAGGTTAAGGTTAGGATAATTAGGTTATGGTTAGGATAATTAGGTTATGGTTAGGATAAGTAGGTTAAGGTTAGGATAATTAGGTTAAGGTTAGGATAATTAGGTTAAGGTTAGGATAATCAGGTTAAGGTTAGGATAATTAGGTTAAGGTTAGGATAATTAGGTTAAGGTTAGGATAATTAGGTTAAGGTTAGGATAATTAGGTTAAGTTTAGGATAATTAGGTTATGGTTGGGATAATGGTTAATTAGGTTATGGTTAGGATAATTAGGTTAAGGTTAGAAAAAGGGGTTAGCAAAAAGGCAAACATTATTCAAACATTTAACTTTTGACTTCACTTTGACATTAGCTGCATCCCTTCTAACCATGACCAAGCAGGCAGGGACACAGAAGCTAAACTAAACCATCCCATCTAACCATGACCAAGCAGGCAGGGACACAGAAGCTAAACTAAACCATCCCTTCTAACCATGACCAAGCAGGCAGGGACACAGAAGCTAAACTAAACCATCCTTTCTAACCATGACCAAGCAGACAGAGATACAGAGGCTAAACTAAACCATCCCTTCTAACCATGACCAGGCAGACAGGGATACAGAGGCTAAACTAAACCATCCCTTCTAACCATGACCAAGCAGACATGGATACAGTGGCTAAACTAAACCATCCCTTCTAACCATGACCAGGCAGACAGGGATACAGTGGCTAAACTAAACCATCCCTTCTAACCATGACCAAGCAGACATGGATACAGTGGCTAAACTAAACCATCCCTTCTAACCATGACCAGGCAGACAGGGATACAGAGGCTAAACTAAACCATCCCTTCTAACCATGACCAGGCAGACAGGGATACAGAGGCTAAACTAAATCATGATTAAATAGTATATTAAATAGTATTTAGTATTTATGACCACAGGAAATAGTCAGTGGGAACTACCTTACCTGTCAAGTGCATCAGTTACACCAATCAAGACCATTTCATTCACCTGTTCCATCATAGTGATCAACACTACATAACAACTGTTTATGATCATGTATCAGTAAGAATAGTATGCTGTCATGTACACAGATAGATGCCATATTGTTGCTAACCAGTTGACTATGCACCCAAAGACCAGTCAGGATGAATGTAGACCCTGCAGCCAGACAGGAGGAGGAGGGAAGAGGCTATCAGAGCTGAAGACTCCTGGGCCTTCACCGGATACTACTGCCTTAGCCCTCAGACCACCACAAGGCCACAGGCCGGACAGGGATCCGAGACGCCACCGCTGCTGCTCAGATGACCTGTGGATCGAAGAGGAAACAAGACGGAAGCGGAAGCTGGCCCGAGTGATGAGGGGAAGCCTGGGACAACTCAACACACACTGTCCTGAAGAGCTCGACAAAGTAAGACGCCACCATGCTTACCCGTGCAAAACAACTTACAGTCTAGGGAGAATGATCTCTCCTCCTCCTCTTCCTCCTCCTTCCTCCTCTTCATCTACGTACTGTCCCGAGGATGGTTCTCTCCTCCTTGCTCCTCTTCATCTATGTACTGTCCCGAGGATGGTGCTCTCCTCATCCTCCTCCTTCCTCCTCTTCATCTACGTACTGTCCCGAGGATGGTTCTCTCCTTCTCCTCCTTGCTCCTCTTCATCTACGTACTGTCCCGAGGATGGTTCTCTCCTCCTCCTCCTTCCTCCTCTTCATCTGTGTACTGTCTGAGGATGGTTCCCTCCTCCGTCTCTTCTATCCTTCGTCAGGAGTCTTGACATCTTTCCTTTGTTACATTTTTTTCCCCCTTCCATTTCAGTTTTTTTGGATGTCTTTCTCGCTCGCTCCTGTTTCCGTACCAGTCTTCTCTCTCTCAGCTCCTACTGTTAACCTGCATGCACCTTCAGCTCAATCCGTTCAGGAAAATCCCTTCATTATTGTTGGTCTATCACATGATATAGTACATGTATATTCAGGATTTAAACTAAGAAAAGGCAGGGTCTTAACATTTAAAGTGAGCATTATACTAACTGTAGACTTCTAGGTATGTAGGCCTAGGCATTGTTGGATCCCCAGCTTTGATTTTGCCTCTTCCCCACAGTCGCATGCTTCAGTGTCCCTGTCGACCATGGAGGCATTCTCTGGGATGATCCTGAAGTCCCACTGCTTCTCCCAGAGCACCCCCATCGGTCTGGACTGTCTGGGCTGGAGACGACGCATCTCCTACCCCTGTGAGTAGCTCCTACCTACCTCCTCCTCCTAACCCTGAGAGTATCTCCTACCTCCTCCTCCTCCTAACCCTGAGAGTATCTCCTACCTCCTCCTCGTCCTAACCCTGAGAGTAGCCCCTTCTCCTCGTCCTAACCCTGAGAGTAGCTCCTCCTCCTCCTAACCCTGAGAGTAGCTCCTACCTCCTCCTAACCCTGACAGTATCTCCTACCTCCTCCTAACCCTAACAGTATCTCCTACCTCCTCCTAACCCTGAGAGTAGCTCCTCCTCCTCCTAACCCTGAGAGTAGCTCCTCCTCCTCCTAACCCTGAGAGTAGCTCCTCCCTCCTCCTCCTCCTAACCCTGAGAGTAGCTCCTCCCTCCTCCTCCTCCTAACCCTGAGTACTACATACTGCTGGCTCTCTCACTCGCTATGCCAAGGTTGGGTCCAATACTCTACAATGTCTTTCTCTCTCACTCGCTATGCCAAGGTTGGTTCCAATACTCTACAATGTTTTTCTCTCTCACTCGCTATGCCAAGGTTGGTTCCAATACTCTATAATGTCTTTCTCTCTCACTCGCTATGCCAAGGTTGGTTCCAATACTCTATAATGTCTTTCTCTCTCACTCGCTATGCCAAGGTTGGTTCCAATACTCTATAATGTATTTTTCTCTCACTCGCTATGCCAAGGTTGGTTCCAATACTCTACAATGTCTTTCTTTCTTTTATCATGATGACCACCTATTTACTAGATTATAGGTCCCCTGGCCCCCCACCCCTGGCCCCCCACCCCTCGGCCCCCACCCCTGGCCCCCACCCCTGTCTCAGACTCCAACTCCATTCCCTGGATGTAATTCTGTTTGAGGGACTTACTGTATATATCATTTAGTTCCATGTTTAAAATCATGTCCTCACCAAATCCTGGATTAGCCTGCGGGCATCATGCCACGCACTGCAGCAACATCTGTTGTGAAACAACGACTTTATTCTGAAGCTAGGTGTAACACTACTCTGAGCCAATTACAATTATTACCGTTTTGGCATGGACAGAGTGTTGTAGTACTGCCTGTCACCAGCAGGGGGAGCCACATCCTCTGCACGTCAGTGGTCCCACAGTTTATTGGTGCTTGGAAAGGCATTGTGCTATTCACATTAACAGACCGTGGAGGAGAGCCAGTGACGTCATCAGTTTTAAATCCAGGTCAATGACCTTTTGAGAATATATAAACGCTGTGTTTCTATGGTGATTAGTCTCTGGAAGATATGCTGGTATCTCCAGATGGATCCTCTTTGAATTTAGTGGATTTTTTATTTTTTTTAGTAGTCCTGTTCAAAATCCAGCCGTCACTTTTTAGTGGGAGAACACAGAGTTCTCCTCGAGGGTGTTTGTCGTGTGTGTCTCGGTGTGTGTGTCAGATTGTCTGTCTGGCTCTGCTCTTTGTCTGAGAAGCCTGTAGGAAATAGAATATGGTAGGAGAGAATGGTTTAGGAAAATATCCTTTATTTATTATCTACAGAGTTTTAGCTTTCTTTTAGGACCATTTTGATAAAAGCGAGCGATATAGGTGCCAGACTCCTTTTTTCTATTGCTCGGACTGTGAGAGGGTCTCCAGGGTAACCTATCATACTGCTGAGTGGGTGGACATTAGGTAGTGCTGAAATGACCCTGTTCATTCTGATGTCATTGGGTGGGCGCACGCACACACGCACACACACACACACACACACACACACACACACACACACACACACGCGCGCAGAAGCATTGCCCCTCAAAGTGAGGTCAGTGTTCTTGCACCAGATGCCTTCCTTGTAATTTGATTAATTTTTAGTTAATTGAATTGAAAGGCCAATCAAAAGACAAGTGTAGTGTCAACCTCTTTAGCTGACTGGCTAAAGGGCGGTGCACCATAGAATGACTAGAACGGGCATCCCCATTGAAGTCAGTAGGTTGATGATGGGCAGTGGTATTTCTGTGGTACACACCATGCAGTGAGCTAAGCCACTTTTCACCTTCCAACACCATACTCATCTGTATTCATCATAGCCCATGAAAGGATGTTTTCAAACTGACACTACATATCGGTGACACACCGGTAGGTTACAGATGGTTAGTTATTGGTTTATACATACAAACAATATGTAACTTAAGCCTCCTTATCAGTTGGTCTCCAGTCTTTAGGTCCATCCAGTATATCTGGGGGAGGGAGGGAGGGAGAGAGGGAGGGAGAGAGGGAGGGAGGGAGGGAGGGAGGGAGGGAGAGAGGGAGGGAGGGAGGGAGAGGCAGGGGGGAGGGAGGGGGAGGGAGAGGCGGGGGGGGGAGGGAGAGGCAGGGGGGGAGGGAGGGGGAGGGAGAGGCAGGGGGGGAGGGAGGGAGAGGGAGAGGGAGAGGGAGAGGCAGGGGGGGAGGGAGGGAGGAGGGGGGGAGGGAGAGGCAGGGGGGGAGGGAGGGAGGGGAGGGGGAGGGAGAGAGAGAGGGAGAGAGAGAGGGAGAGGCAGGGGGGAGGGAGGGAGGGAGGGAGGGAGGGAGGGGCAGGGAGGGAGGGAGGGAGAGGGAGAGGGAGAGGGAGAGAGGGAGGGAGAGAGGGAGGGAGAGAGGGAGGGAGGGAGAGGCAGGGGGGGAGGGAGGGAGGGGGAGGGAGAGGCAGGGGGGGGGGAGGGAGGGGGAGGGAGAGGCAGGGGGGGGGGGAGGGAGGGGGAGGGAGAGGCAGGGGGGAGGGAGGGGAGTGGGAGGGGGGGAGGGAGAGGCAGGGGGGGAGGGAGGGGGGGGAGAGAGAGATAGAGAGGGAGGGAGGGAGAGAGGGAAGGAAGGAGGGAGGGAGGGAGGGAGGAAGGAAGAGAGAGAGGGAGGAAGAGAGAGAGGGAGGAAGAGAGAGAGGGAGGAAGAGAGAGAGGGAGGAAGAGAGAGAGAGAGGGGGGGAGGGAGAGAGAGGGGGAGGGAGTGAGGGAGATCTTCCCTCCAATCTAAACTTTACTGGCCTTGTGTCTGAAGACTCCAGTGGCTCTGTCTGCCTGGTCTTCTCACTTCTAACCCACCTTACTGTTACTGTGTGTGTGTGTGTGTGTGTGTGTGTGTGGGTCAGAAGTGCGTGTGTGCATGCGGGGGTGTGTATCTTCATCAGGACCAACAGCCTTTCCTTTACCAGGTGGTACAGCAGAACCACCATGTATCTCTGTGTCCTATGAGACAGCAGAACCACCATGTATCTCTGTATCCTATGAGACAGCAGAACCACCATGTATCTCTGTGTCCTATGAGACAGCAGAACCACCATGTATCTCTGTGTCCTATGAGACAGCAGAACCACCATGTCTCTCTGTATCCGATGAGACAGTAGAACCACCATGTATCTCTGTGTCCTATGAGACAGCAGAACCACCATGTCTCTCTGTATCCTATGAGACAACAGAACCATCATGTCTCTCTGTGTCCTATGAGACCGAGACAGCAGAACCACCATGTCTCTCTGTATCCTATGAGACAGAGACAGCAGAACCACCATGTATCTCTGTGTCCTATGAGACAGAGACAGCAGAAATGTCTACTTCCGTGTGTTCTGAGTGAATATGACCTTTACGGAGAAATCCGGAACCTTCTCCCTCATGTCTACTTCCCTGTGCTCTGAGTGAATATGTCCTTTATGGAGAAATCCGGAACCTTCTCCCTCATCTCGTTCCCTGTGCTCTGAGTGAATATGTCCTTTATGGAGAAATCCGGAACCTTCTCCCTCATGAGTGAAAACAAAACATTTATTTTAGTTTGAATAATTTTGTACATGTATTGTAGCCAACCAGACAGCGATATATCTTCATGTGTTGATCTAACTTGGGTATGGGATATGAATATAGGATGTGAATATGGGATATGAGTATGGGATATGGATAAGCGGACATGACTGTAGTACAGTGGAGGCTCCTCAGAGGAGGAAGGGGAGGACCATCCTCCTCAGTGAATTAATTTTTTTTAGTTTTTTTTTTAAATTAAAACATTAAAGTTATCTATTTAGGTAAAAGTATGCTAAATATACTCATGTCATCAAATAATTTATTAAAACATACTGTTTTGCAATGAAGGTCTACAGTAGCCTCAACAGCACCTCTGTAGGGTAGCACCATGGTGTAGCCGTAGGGCAGATAGTTTCCGTCCTCCTCTGGGCACATTGACTTCAATACAAAACCCAGGAGGCTCATGATTCTCACCCCCTTCCATAGACTTAGACAGTAATTATGACAACTTCCAGAGGACATTTTCCAACCTATCAGAGCTCTTGCAGCAAGAACTGACATGTTGTCCACCCAATCAAAGGATCAGAGAATTATCAAGTACTGAAAGCATAAGCTACAGCTAGCTAGCGCTGCAGTGTATAAAATGTGGTGAGTAGTTGACTCAAAGAGAGAGAAAGACAATAGTCAAAATGAAAGAGAAGCAAGAAAGAGAGAGATTTGCTTTTTTTTCACTTTCAGTTTAACTTACTTAGCTAGCAAATGCAGCTAGCTAGGTTAGCCCACTCAAACAACCTGTGCAAACAGAGGGATGCTATGTTAGCTAGCTGGCTATGGCTATCCAACACAACACTGGAACTCTTCCGAGTCAAGGTAAGTTTTTGTTTTTACTCATTTATTGCCACCTGGGCCCACTGGTGTAAGTGCTAACCTGCTTACTGACTGTACACTGTAATGTTACTGCATGATTGTAGCGGGTTTACTAATGCATTAGTTATATTAGCTGTGTTGACTATGATGTTACTTTACACTGTAGGCTGTGTGTAGCGGTTATGATATGGTTAGGCTTGGAATGTTTTTTTAGCCCGGTCACACACAGCTGATGTGTTGTCCATGGAAGTCCACAAGCGAATGGAAAAGGTGAGAGGAGGAGAGAAGGAATACAACGTGGCTGCTATGAAAGTGAACTGTGTTCATGCGTGATCAGTGGTGCATTCATTCCGTGGATTCTGTTGAAAAAAGGTTTCTTACCGAAAGCAAACGGGGATAAACATACCTGATTTTGTCCAATAGAAACTCTCGTTTGCAACTGTTGGACTAATGATTACACACTGGATCACCGAGATTCAGGCATGAGTGTGCAAGGTGGTATTGAACGTGACTTTGTCTGTCACCTCAACTTTTTCTCTCTTGCACCTACATTGTAAACTTTCATTCATAGGCGAGGTTGTAGCAACCTCCTGATGGTTATAGGGGAAATTAGAGTATCATGTAGTAGCCTTAACTTATCAATGTTACATTGTGCTGGGGGAATGGAATATGAATGACAGTCATCCAATAACCTGTAACAGAAATAAGGACATGCTCATAATGGTTTTGTTTTTTTAAAGGTCCTCCCTCATCTTATACAGCACCATCTGCCACGTCTGTAGTGTATTTAGGGCCTAGAGAGCATAGACTGACACAAACACTCTTCTTCTGGTTACATGTGTTGTGTACATCTTTGCAAAGTTATAATCAGAGCTGTTGGATTGTACAGATAGAGTATATCTCAGTAGGAGTACATGGTGTTTATAATGTTTACAGTAATATAGAGCAGTGGATCAGGTAAGCCCCTCACTTTCATTTCCTCTCTTTCTCAATCTTCCTCCCTCCCTCTCTACCTCCCTCCCTCCCTCTCTCATTCCATCCCCCCTCCTGTCTACCTCCCTCCCTCCGTCTCTCCTTCCATCCCTCATTCTGTCTCTACCTCCCTCCCTCCCTCTCTCCTTCCATCCCTCATTCTCTCTCTACCTCCTTCCATCCCTCCCTCCCTCCCTCCCTATCTCTCTCTTTCTCAAGGCATTAATAGGAATGCTTGTAACTGTTTAAGCTGATGATTCTGCACTCCCTGCCCTGTCAGAGGCAGGAAATCACATCTCCCAAAGCCTCTCCTCTCTGACAGGTTCAAATGCATTGGGAGCTTTAGCCATGACTGCCAGGTTTCAACAGCCTGACTTTCTATTGACAATACACACACGCATGTGCACGCACACACACACACACACACACACACACACCATATAACAACAGCAATGCTTTAGAAACAGCAGAGGACAGGAGAGGGGAGAGGGCAGGGGTTAGACAGGGGGAGGAGGGGGGATATTTTCAGTCCCACCATAATAGCACTGCACCAAGATATTACAGAGCGATCAGCCATCAGCTGCAGCCAGGCAAGTCACACTGCAGAGCCACAGAACCCACCTAGTGGAGCCCCACTGGGGGGGTGTGTGTGTCTGTGTGTGTGAGCGAGGAAGGGAGAGAGTGAAAGGGAGAGTGAGTGAGGGAGGGCGAGCGAGAGAGGGTGAGCGAGAGAGAGGGGGAGAGAGGGAGAGGGAGAGAGAGAGAGAGAGAGAGGGAGAGGGAGAGGGAGAGGGAGGGAGAGGGAGAGGGAGAGGGAGAGGGAGAGGGAGAGGGAGAGAGAGGGAGGGAGGGAGGGAGGGAGAGAGAGAGAGAGAGATATGAGACGCAGCAGCCGTTGAGTGCAGAGCCGAGCCAGAGAGAGGAGCAACAGCCGAGACTGGAAGCACTCACTGACTGACTGGAGCTTACTGACACACAGAGCTGGAGCTGTACGGTCCAGGTAGAGGCTACAGCATTCGTACGTATCTACTTACCCAGATTGACCTTCCTCTGACTGGGGGAAACACCTACCTTGACCACCACCACTACCAGGATCTGTGTTCGGGGGGCTGTTCTGATGCGGACCCAGCAGAGCTCTGAGGGGCCCGTGCCCGGGGACAGCAGTGGCAGCACCAGCTCTGGACTCTCCCCTGGATCTCCTGGTTCGGACTCGGACAGCGGTACCCCCACCGAGGGAGGTGGAAGAGGAGGAGTAGGAGGAGGGATGGGGGAAAAATGGGGAGCAGGCGGCGGAGGAGGAGGAGGCATGGGGAGCCTAGGAGGTACTCTCAGAGGGGTCCTCTCACATTATTGGAGCCTGGAGAGCCTCCACTCCACCACTGGTAAGGGGGCACCTACCTCACACCTGTAGGTGACCTGTTAGTCATTCAGAGTGTGATGGTTGCCAAAGTGTTGTGCTGAAGTCATTCTGTTGTCTGTCTGTCTGTCTGTCTGTCTGGACCTGTGGATCAGCTGTCAATGATGCAATACAGGCCATGTTATTGTTGTCTTGGCATTAGTAAATATACTCTAGTTTAGGACATTGAATTCATCTCTCATTGACTCAGAGGATGTATTGAGTTCACCTTTCATTGACTCAGATAGAGGATGTATTGAGTTCACCTCTCATTGACTCAGAGGAGGTTTTGAGTTCATCTCTCATTGACTCAGATAGAGGATGTATTGAGTTCACCTTTCATTGACTCAATTAGAGGAGGTATTGTGTTCATTGACTCAGATAGAGGAGGTTTTGAGTTCATCTCTCATTGACTCAGATAGAGGAGGTTTTGAGTTAATATCTCATTGACTCAGATAGAGGAGGTTTTGAGTTCATCTCTCATTGACTCAATTAGAGGAGGTATTGTGTTCATTGACTCAGATAGAGGAGGTTTTGAGTTCATCTCTCATTGACTCAGATAGAGGAGGTTTTGAGTTCATCTCTCATTGACTCAATTAGAGGAGGTATTGTGTTCATTGACTCAGATAGAGGAGGTTTTGAGTTAATATCTCATTGACTCAGATAGAGGAGGTTTTGAGTTAATCTCATTGACTCAGATAATGGATGTATTGAGTTCATCACTCACTGATTCAGATAGAGGACTTATTGAGTCATTGTTGTGCTCTGTAATGTTTTGTCATTATGGCAGAGGGCTGTGTGCGTGCGTGTGTGTGTGCACACCTGTGTGTGTGCGTGCGTGTGTGTGTGCACACCTGTGTGTGTGCTTGTGTGTGTGCGTGTGTGTGTGCACGCGTGTGTGTGTGCGTGTGTGTGTGCGTGTGTGTGTGCACACCTGTGTGTGTGCACATGCATATGTGGTTATGTATAATCATCTGTGAGTGTCTGAATCTGAATATTCTATAATTGCCTGCAGAGTACCTGCTTCAAATCAAATCAAATGTTATTTGTCACATGCTTGGAAAACAGCAGGTGTAGACTAACAGTGAAATGCTTACCTACGGGATCTTCCCAACAATGCAGGGGCCCCCGTGTTGAGGGTCAGAGTGATGAATGGGTTGTTGCCCTCCCTCACCACCTGAGGGTGGCCCGCCAGGAAGTCCAGGATCCAGTTGCAGAGGGAGATCCCAAGGTCCTTAGCTTAGTGATGAGCTTGGAGAGCACTTTGGTGTTGAATGCTGAGCTGTAGTCAATGAAAAGCATTCTCACGTAGGTGTTACTTTTGACCAGGTGAGAAATCACACAGTCGTCCAGAACAGCTGGTGCTCTCATGCATAGTTCAGTGTTCAGTCAGTCTATCAGCTCCTCATATAACATTTACAGTACAGTCAGTCTATCAGCTCATCAAAAACTGTACTGTAAATGTTATAGGATGAGCTGATAGATTGACTGTACATGTTATATGATGAGCTGATAGACTGACTGTACTGTAAATGTTATATGATGAGCTGATAGACTGACTGTACATGTTATATGAGGAGCTGATAGACTGACTGTACTGTAAATGTTATATGATGAGCTGATAGACTGACTGTACATGTTATATGATGAGCTGATAGACTGACTGTACATGTTATATGATGAGCTGATAGACTGACTGTACATGTTATATGATGAGCTGATAGACTGACTGTACATGTTATATGATGAGCTGATAGACTGACTGTACTGTACATGTTATATGATGAGCTGATAGACTGACTGTACATGTTATATGATGAGCTGATAGACTGACTGTACTGTGTATGTTATAAGGAGGGGGGGATACAGCATTAGAGCAGCCTTGGTGTTTGTTTCCAAGGGCCCTCTTACACACAGACAATCATGCAGCCACACACACACACACACACACACACACACACACACTTTATGTCCTTGGAGAAAGCTGTGGTTTTCAGAATGGCCCTGGCAGAATGTACACTGGTGTTGTCTCTCTATCACACCCACCCACACATTTGTTAACTCTTTCTCGCTCTCTGTTACTCTCTCTCTCTCTCTCTCGCTTTCTCTCTCTCTTGGTGAAACCTGATCCATGGTTAACATTAAGAGCTAATAAGAGACTTAGTCTCCATTGAGGCTGTCACACTGCCACTGATGAACTGAGACAGAGAGAGGAGTGATAGAGACAGACAGAGAGAGTGAGAGAGAAAGACAGTGTGAGAGAGAGAGAGAGACTTGGCAGTAGAAAATCTTAACAGTGTATTTGACCTCTCAGCTTCCCTATCAGATCAAAAAATCTCAAATAGAAAACTAAAGAAAATTAACAACAGTGATAAATGGTTTGATGAAGAATGCAAAAATCTAAGAAAGAAATTGAGGAACCTGTCCAACCAAAAACATAGACACCCGGAAAACCTGAGTCTACGCCTTCACTATGGTGAATCACTAAAACAATACAGAAATACACTACGGAAAAAGAAGGAACAGCATGTCAGAAATCAGCTCAATGTAATTGAAGAATCCATAGACTCTAACCACTTCTGGGAAAATTGGAAAACACTAAACAAACAACAACACAAATAATTATCTATCCAAAATGGAGATGTATGGGTAAACCACTTCTCCAATCTTTTTGGCTCTATAACACAGAATAAATAGCAAAAACATATACATGATCAAATACAAATCTTAGAATCAACTATTAAAGACTACCATAACCCACTGGATTCTCCAATTACCTTGAATGAGCTTCAGGACAAAATAAAAACCCTCCAACCCAAAACGGCATGTGTTGTTGATGGTATCCTTAATGAAATGATCAAATATACAGACAACAAAATCTAATTGGCTATTCTAAAACTCTTTAACATCATCCTTAGCTCTGGCATCTTCCCCAATATTTGGAACCGAAGACTGATCACCCCAATCCACAAAAGTGGAGACAAACTTGACCCCAATAACTACCATGGGATATGCGTCAACAGCAACCTTGGGAAAATCCTCTGCATTATCATTAACAGCAGACTCGTACATTTCCTCAGTGAAAACAATGTACTGAGCAAATGTCAAATTGGCTTTTTACCAAATTACCGTACAACAGACCATATATTCATCCTGCACACCCTAATTGACAAACAAACAAACCAAAACAAAGGCAAAGTCTTCTCATGCTTTGTTGATTTCAAAAAAGCCTTCGACTCAATTTGGCATGAGGGTCTGCTATACAAATTGATGGAAAGTGGTGTTGGGGGTAAAACATACAACATTATAAAATCCATGTACACAAACAACAAGTGTGCGGTTAAAATAGGCAAAAAACACAAATTTCTTCCCACGGGCCCGTGGGGTGAGACAGGGATGCAGCTTAAGCCCCACCCCCTTCAACATATTTATCAACTAATTGGCGCAGGCACTAGAAAAGTCTGCAGCACCCGGCATCACCCTACTAGAATCTGAAGTCAAATGTCTTCTGTTTGCTGATGATCTGGTGCTTCTGTCACCAACCAAGGAGGGCCTACAGCAGCACCTGGATATTCTGCACAGATTCTGCCAGACCTGGATCCTGACAGTAAATCTCAGTAAGACCAAAATAATGGTGTTCCAAAAAAGGTCCAGTCGCCAGGACCACAAATACAAATTCCATCTAAACACCGTTGCCCTAGAGCACCCAAAAAACTATACATACCTTGGCCTAAACATCAGCGCCACAGGTAACTTCCACAAAGCTGTGAACGATCTGAGAGACAAGGCAAGAAGGGCATTCTATGCCATCAAAAGGAAAATAAAATTCAACATACCAATTAGGATCTGGCTAAAAATACTTGAATCACTCATAGAACCCATTGCCCTTTAAGGCTGTGAGGTCTGGGGTCCGCTCACCAACCAAGATTTCACAAAATGGGACAAACACCAAATTGAGACTCTGCATGCATAATTCTGCTAAAATATCCTCTGTGTACAACGTAGAACACCAAACAATGCATGCAGAGCAGAATTAGGCCGATACCCACTTATTATCAAAATCCAGCAAAGAGCCGTTAAATTCTACAACCACCTAAAAGGAAGCGATTCCCAAACCTTCCATAACAAAGCCATCACCTACAGAGAGATTAACCTGGAGAAGAGTCCCCTAAGCAAGCTGGTCCTGGGGCTCTGTTCACAAGCAGACCCCACAGAGCCCCAGGACAGCAACACAATTAGACCCAACCAAATCGTGAGAAAACAAAAGATAATTACTTGACACATGAGAAAGAATTAACAAAAAAACAGAGCAAACTAGAATGATATTTGGACCTAAACAGAGAGTGCACAGTGTCAGAATACCTGTCCACTGTGACTGACCCAAACTTAAGGAAAGTTTGACTATGTACAGACTCGGTGAGCATAGCCTTGCTATTGAGAAAGGCCGCTGAAGGCAGACCTGGTTCTCAAGAGAAGACAAGCTGTGTGCAAACTGCCCTCAAAATTAGGTGGAATCTGAGCTGCACTTCCTCACCTCCTGCCAAATTTATGACTATATTAGAGACACATATTTCCCTCAGATTACACAGACCCACAAAGAATTCAAAAACAAATCCAATTTTGATAAACTCCCATATCTATTGGGTGAAATACCACAGTGTGCAATCACAGCAGCAAGATTTGTGACCCGTTGCCACAAGAAAAGGGCAACCAAGAACAAACACCATGGTAAATAGCTATTTATGTAAATGTTTTCCCCTTTTGTACTTTAACTATTTGCACATCATTACAACACTGAACAGTTGAAGTCAGAAGTTCACATACACCTTAGCCAAATTCATTTAAACTCATATTTTCACATTTCCTGACATTTAATCCTCGGAAAAATTCCCTGTATTAGGTCAGTTAGGATCACCACTTTATTTTAAGAATGTGAAATGTCAGAATAATAGTAGAGAGAATGATTTATTTCAGCTTTTATTTCTTTCATCACATTCACAGTGGGTCAGAAGTTTACATACACTCGATTAGTATTTGGTAGCATTGCCTTTAAATTGCTTAACTTGGGTCAAACGTTTTGGTTAGCCTTCCACAAGCTTCCCACAATAAGTTGGGTGAATGTTGACCCATTCCTCCTGACAGAGCTGGTGTAACTGAGTCAGGTTTGTAGACCTCCTTGCTTGCACACGCTTTTCAGTGCCTCTTTCAAGCAAAAGAGGCACTATAGTTAATGGTGTTATTGACTATATCTAATGGTGTTATTGACTATAGTTAATGGTGTTAATAACTATAGCTAATGGTGTTATTGACTATAGTTAATGGTGTTATTGACTATAGTTAATGGTGTTATTGACTATAGCTAATGGTGTTATTGACTATAGTTAATGGTGTTATTGACTATAGCTAATGGTGTTATTGACTATAGTTAATGGTGTTAATAACTATAGCTAATGGTGTTACTAACTTTAGCTAATGGTGTTATTGACTATAGTTAATGGTGTTATTGACTATAGTTAATGGTGTTATTGACTATAGCTAATGGTGTTATTGACTATATCTAATGGTGTTATTGACTATAGTTAATGGTGTTAATAACTATAGCTAATGGTGTTATTGACTATAGTTAATGGTGTTATTAACTATAGTTAATGGTGTTATTGACTATAGTTAATGGTGTTATTAACTATAGCTAATGGTGTTATTGACTATAGTTAATGGTGTTATTGACTATAGTTAATGATGTTATTGACTATAGCTAATGGTGTTATTGACTATAATTAATGGTGTTATTGACTATAGTTAATGGTGTTATTAACTATAGCTAATGGTGTTATTGACTATAGTTAATGGTGTTATTGACTGTAGCTAATGGTGTTACTAACTTTAGCTCATGGTGTTATTGACTATAGCTAATGGTGTTATTAACTATAGCTAATGGTATTATTGACTTGCACCCATGACCAGCTCTGTAACCAGATTGCATAGTGGAGAAGGTATGGTGGGATTCGAAATGGTCAGTAATCTTTGTTAACTTGGCTTTCGAAAACCTTAGAAAGACCGGGTAGGATAGATATTGATCATCACAGTGAGGTGAGTTTTAAAAAGCACTATACTGTTTTGATGATGACTGTTTTATGTGATTTTCCAATGCATTTGCATTGATGTCAGAGTGGTTAGAGGGACAATAGAGCTCTGAGTACCAGGCCATTAGGACCTGATGGAGGAACAATAGAGCCCTGAGTACCAGGCCATTAGGACCTGATGGAGGAACAATAGAGTCCTGAGTACCAGGCCATTAGGATCTGATGGAGGAACAATAGAGTCCTGAGTACCAGTCCATTAGGATCTGATGGGGGAACAATAGAGCCCTGAGTACCAGTCCATTAGAACCTGATGGAGGAACAATAGAGCCCTGAGTACCAGGCCATTAGGACCTGATGGAGGGACAATAGAGTCCTGAGTACCAGGCCATTAGGACCTGATGGAGGAACAATAGAGCCCTGAGTACAAGGCCATTAGGACCTGATGGAGGAACAATAGAGCCCTGAGTACCAGGCCATTAGGACCTGGTGGAGGGACAATAGAGACCTGAGTACCAGACCATTAGGACCTGATGGAGGGACAATAGAGACCTGAGTACCAGTCCATTAGGATCTGATGGGGGAACAATAGAGTCCTGAGTACCAGGCCATTAGGACCTGATGGAGGAACAATAGAGCCCTGAGGACCAGGCCATTAGGACCTGATGGAGGGACAATAGAGACCTGAGTACAAGGCCATTAGGACCTGATGGAGGGACAATAGAGCCCTGAGTTCCAGGCCATTAGTGACCTGATGGCGGGACAATAGAGCCCTGAGTACCAGGCCATCAGGACCTGATGGAGGGACAGTAGAGCCCTGAGTACCAGGCCATTAGGACCTGATGGAGGAACAATAGAGCCCTGAGTACAAGGCCATTAGGACCTGATGGAGGAACAATAGAGCCCTGAGTACCAGGCCATTAGGACCTGGTGGAGGGACAATAGAGACCTGAGTACCAGACCATTAGGACCTGATGGAGGGACAATAGAGACCTGAGTACCAGACCATTAGGACCTGATGAAGGGACAATAGAGACCTGAGTACCAGTCCATTAGGATCTGATGGGGGAACAATAGAGTCCTGAGTACCAGGCCATTAGGACCTGATGGAGGAACAATAGAGCCCTGAGGACCAGGCCGTTAGGACCTGATGGAGGGACAATAGAGACCTGAGTACAAGGCCATTAGGACCTGATAAAATTACTGAGTTGGGAACTACCAAAGCATGTCCAGAGTGCATAAGAAGAGATTACTGTGACTCAGCCTGTGTAGCAGTAATACAGGTAATACCGAAACAGCACTAATCCCTTATCAAATCTACTTCAATCCGTGTAGATGAAGGGGAGGTGACAGGTTAAAAAGGTTTTTTAAGCCTTGAGACAATTCAAATCAAATACATTTTTTGGGGTCACATACACATGGTTAGCAGATGTTATTGGTCACATACACATGGTTACCAGATGTTATTGGTTACATACACATGGTTAGCAGATGTTATTGGTCACATACACATGGTTAGCAGATGTTATTGGTCACATACACATGGTTACCAGATGTTATTGGTCACATACACATGGTTACCAGATGTTATTGGTCACATACACATGGTTAGCAGATGTTATTGGTCACATACACATGGTTAGCAGATGTTATTGGTCACATACACATGGTTACCAGATGTTATTGGTCACATAGACATGGTTACCAGATGTTATTGGTCACATACACATGGTTACCAGATGTTATTGGTCACATACACATGGTTACCAGATGTTATTGGTCACATACACATGGTTACCAGATGTTATTGGTCACATACACATGGTTAGCAGATGTTATTGGTCACATACACATGGTTACCAGATGTTATTGGTCACATACACATGGTTACCAGATGTTATTGGTCACATACACATGGTTACCAGATGTTATTGGTCACATACACATGGTTACCAGATGTTATTGGTCACATGCAGATGTTATTGGTCACATACACATGGTTACCAGATGTTATTGGTCACATACACATGGTTACCAGATGTTATTGGTCACATACACATGGTTACCAGATGTTATTGGTCACATACACATGGTTACCAGATGTTATTGGTCACATACACATGGTTACCAGATGTTATTGGTCACATACACATGGTTACCAGATGTTATTGGTCACATACACATGGTTACCAGATGTTATTGGTCACATACACATGGTTAGCAGATGTTATTGGTCAGATACACATGGTTAGCAGATGTTATTGGTCACATACACATGGTTAGCAGATGTTAATGCGAGTGTAGCGAAATGCTTGTGCTTCTAGTTCCGACCATGCAGGTATATCTAACAAGTAATCTAACAAATTCACAACAACTACCTTATACACACAAGTGTAAAGGGATGAATAAGAATATGTACATATAAATATATGGATGAGTGATGGCCGTGCTGCACAGGCAAGATGCAGTAGATTGTATAGAGTACAGTATATACAAATGAGATGAGTAATGTAGGGTATGTAAACATTATATAAAGTGGCATTGTTTAAAGTGACTGGTGATACATTTATTACATCCAATTTTGAATTATTAAAGTGGCTAGAGATTTGAGTCAGTATGTTGGCAGCAGCTACTCAATGTTAGTGATGGCTGTTTATCAGTCTGATGGCCTTCAGATAGAAGCTGTTTAACAAGTGTTCATGATTCTTTTATTTCAAAAAACACACAAACAAATTAACAAACGTGAAAACGAAAGCGCACAGTTCTGTCAGGCAGAAACACTAAACAGAAAACAAGATCCCACAAAACCCAAAAGGAAAATGACAACTTATATGTGATCCCCAATCAGAGACAATGATAGACAGCTGCCTCTGATTGGGAACCACGCTCTGCCAAAAACAAAGAAACAGAAAACATAGACTTTCCCACCCGAGTCCCACCCTGACCTAACCAAACATAGAGAATAATAAGGATCTCTAAGGTCAGGGCTTCGGGCCATGGATCATCACTGGAGGCTTCGGGCCATATAGCCTACAGCCTATAGGTTGGGGATCCTTCTCACATGATGTCATGTATCTAACTACAGGAAGTGGAAGTGGAACACAAATCAATAGCTCTTAATGTTCTGTCGCAATTCTGATTGAATAGCCGGTAAACCTTACAGACAGTATTGTCTTTTAGCGCTGTCTGAGTATAATGATTTTATTAGGTCAAAATTGTTCGTCCAATGACAATGCAATGGTCCTCATTGCTGTAGGATCAAACTTGACTAATCATTTTTTATATGACACAGTAACTCCCCCCTCTCTGACAATGGCCTTTTCTCTCGCTCTGCATCCAAGTCTGTACAGACCAGGCAATACAATTTCCTTACTCCACGTCTGTTCCTAGTAGTGGCCATCTGCCTATACTAATAATTTAGTTAATTCGACATATTTTTGTAATGATTTATGTTCATCTATATATCAGTAGTTTCATTTACCACCATTAGAATCTGTGGGAATCATTGTCAACGTATTTCAACATCCATGACATTATTTTCCCTTTCATACTGTACCGTAGCCACAGCCCTCAGAATCTACATAATTGTTTACAAGCTGTGAGAACATATACATCAAGTAAAGACAGTCTATTCTGCAATAGGTTTCATTCCACAGACAATGCGTAACAGACTAGCTCCCTGGCAGAGCTGGCATTGGCACAACTATGTAGAAAGCTCAAATTATTTCTTATGTCTTTGGGAATGAAGGAAATGGCTGTTCTCTCATTGGCTGGAGTAGCTGGAATTCTTTCTCCTTAAATAGACATCATCCTCTTCTCCTCTGACAGCTTTCCGTGACAAAACCAGGAATGCTTTCTCTAGGATCTCCAACCCCCCCCTCCTCCCTCCTCTCATCTTCTGCCATCCTCATCCGTCATTCCACTGCCACCCAGGAACAGCAGAGCAGTAGGTTAACTGTGTTTGACAGGTGGTTAGGTGGTGGCTTGTGATAGAGGGTCATATAGGAAGCATGGCAAATGACCACAGGTGCATTCACACTGTCACACTCACATGACAGGCAGAGAGGCAGGCAGGCAGGCAAAGAAGCAGGCAGGCAGAGAGGCAGGCAGGCAGGCAAATAAGCAGGCAGGCAGAGAAGCAGACAGGCAGAGAGGCAGTCTCTCTCTCTCTCTCTCTCTCTCTCTCTCTTTCTCTCTCTCTGTCTCTCTCTCTCTCTCTCTCTTATATATATATATATATATATATATATATATATATATATATATATATATATATATATATATATATATATATATATAAATGAGTATATCTCTATCTATATCCCTGCCCCCCTCCTTTCTCTCTCTTTCACTATCTCTCCACTCCTCTATCTGTGACCCACGTTCCTCTTTAACCAACTAACCATGCTAGTTGTCCAGGGTGAACACAGTGAGAGTGCAGAACGTGTGAGGTTCCTCGGATGCTGGGGCTCGCCACAGCCGTGGCCCTCAGCGTCTCATTTTGATGACTCACGGATCCCTCTGGTGCATTTACAATCGTTAGTCTGAGTTCTCTTGCTCTATACAGTATTTAGTGTCTTTGGTGCGTCCTCCCTTCCCAGCCCCTGCAGGTGGAAAAGTCTCTCTTGATGTTTCTGACGAGACAGGACTCAGTTGGAACCGAACTGGGCTAGAAGTGAACTGGGAACATCTCAATTGTCTCTGTGGACTAGAGTTTGTACAGTACAGTGTTAGTTATGTTTTGTTGCGTGTTTAGTAATGCTTCATACAAGATATTGTAATTGTAATTCGCTCTGGATAAGAGCGTTCTGCTAAAATACTTAAAATGTAAATCTAGATCTGTTGCCGTTAGCAACCTGCGGTTAAAGAAGCATTCCCTTAAAGTGCCGGCAGATTGGGAGGTGAAGGTCATGGGGAAAGGTCATCTATCAGATCCAACCGATGTCCTATTTGTCACAGCAGTGCAAATGTATGCTACTGGTGTCTTCAATTATGTCTGCTGAAGGTCTCTGCTTCTACCTCCTAGATAAGGGACCGTTTAGCCAGTTAAACATAGTGGAATGGCTGCATCATAGCTTTGATGCTTTCAGGATAGCTCTGAAGCACAGGCAGTCCCACTACTACCACTTTATAGCTCTTGGTTAGAGACGCCAGGATTAAAAAGCTTGTCCAGTGTTCTTGTATTCAGTATGAATCTTCTTGATTCTGTCTTATCAGCCAACCTGGCAACATGTCATATCAGCCAACCTGTCATATCAGCCAACCTGGCAACATGTCATATCAGCCAACCTGGCAACATGTCATATCAGCCAACCTGTCATATCAGCCAACCTGGCAACATGTCATATCAGCCAACCTGGCAACATGGCATATCAGCCAACCTGGCAACATGGCATATCAGGCAACATGTCATATCAGGCAACATATCATATCAGCCAACCTGACAAAATGGCAACATGTTGTATCAGGCAACATGGCAACATGTCATATCAGCCAACCTGGCAACATGTCATATCAGCCAACCTGGCAACATGTCATATCAGCCAACCTGGCAACATGGCATATCAGCCAACCTGGCAACATGGCATATCAGGCAACATGTCATATCAGGCAACATGTCATATCAGCCAACCTGGCAAAATGGCAACATGTTGTATCAGGCAACATGTCATATCAGGCAACATGGCAACATGTCATATCGGCCAACCTGGCACCATGTCATATCAGGCAACATGGCAACATGTCATATCGGCCAACCTGGCAACATGTCATATCAGCCAGCATGTCATATCAGGCAACATGTTATATCAGCCAACATGGCAACATGTCATATCAGGCAACATGGCAACATGTCATATCAGGCAACATGTCTTATCAGCCAACATGTCATATCAGGCAATCTGGCAACATGGTATATTAGCCAACCTGACATGGAGTTTTCGCCATCCTTACAGCCCCCTGTAACACCATGAAGCAGAATGTAGCCGGCTGTAAGACTGATAGCAACAACCGGGAAGGAGGTATGAATGTGTGGTTTTGTGGCTATTGTCATATGTGTGGCTATTGTCATATCAGCCTCTAGAGGATCACACCTCAGAGCTGATCCCACCTCGGAGCTGGCCCCTCCTGGAATAGGAGATAGGTGGTGCAGGAGGACGTGAAAGAGAGGTGGTGCAGGAGGAATTGAAGAATTGAAGGAAGGAGATAGGTAGTGCAGGAGGAGGTGAAGGAGAGCGAGAGAGAGATGGGGATAGAGAGAGAGATGGGGATAGAAAGAGAGAGATGGGGATAGAGAGAGAGCGAGAGAGAGAGATGGGGATAGAAAGAGAGAGATGGGGATAGAGAGAGAGAGAGAGATGGGGATAGAGAGAGATAGAGATGGGGATAGAGAGAGAGAGATGGGGATAGAGAGATGGGGATAGAGAGAGAGAGATGGGGATAGAGAGAGAGAGATGTGGATAGAGAGAGAGAGATGGGGATAGAGAGATGGGGAGAGATAGATGTGGAGAGAGAGAGAGAGAGAGAGAGAGAGAGAGAGAGAGAGAGAGAGAGAGAGAGAGAGAGAGATGGGGATAGAAAGAGAGAGATGGGGATAGAGAGAGAGAGATGGGGATAGATATATAAAGAGAGAGAGAGAGATGGGGATAGATATATAAAGAGAGAGATGGGGATTGATATATATAAAGAGAGAAAGAGAGATGGGTCTGGAATCCTTTCTACTGTGATAACCACTAATCCGTCCATCGGACAAAATAATAGTAACAACCGCACAACCTAATCCTGCATTAGATCAAAATGCTGTATAAAGGACGGAGGCCTGTGTTCGCCCCCGCCTGGTTGGTTGGTAATGATCATCATGTTTGTTTACAACACTAGAAAGAATTGACCTCAACGTTCCATAGCCATTCACTCTGTGTAATTCTCTGTCTCCAGAGGTTCTGTGGTTGTCAACATTCCCTCTGAAAGTTTGAGCGATGGAGCAATGGACAGACCCATGGAAAGGGAACAGATGAGGGTCACACCAGGACCCCCCTCCCAGCCCCTCTCCCCCCTCCAGTAGGATACCTAGGGGGTGGTAGTGTCCTGGAGGATGGGGGGGACAACATGTCCTCTAATTATAAACCCTAATATAAACTGGGTGGTTCGAGCCCTGAATGCTGATTGGCTAACAGCCTTGGTTACGTTGGTAACCAATTTATAATAGCATTAAGGCACCTTGGGGGTTTGTGATATATGACCAATATACCACGGCTAAGGGCTGTGTCCAGGTCGTGGTATGTTGGCCATATACCACACCCTCTCTGGCCTTATTGCTTCAATATAAAACACTGACTGTAGACACTCTGATTCTCACTGACTACCAGTCAGCTGTGGAAAAGGAAGGACACATCTGGGTTTCTTTCAGCCTGACAGCGTGTGGTGTGTGGGGGGAGGCTGGACAATGTCAGTTGTCAGGCTTATAATTTCAGTAGGCATTGGACTGGGTGGTCATTGCCTCATAGTGTCTCTTATCTCATACCGCTGCAGCATTACCAGTCTCTGTCTGTCTGTCTGTCTGTCTGTCTGTCTGTCTGTCTGTCTGTCTGTCTGTCTGTCTGTCTGTCTGTCTGTCTGTCTGTCTGTCTGTCTGTCTGTCTGTCTGTCTGTCTGTCTGTCTGTCTGTCTGTCTGTCTGTCTGTCTGTCTGTCTGTCTGTCTGTCTGTCTGTCTGTCTGTCTGTCCCTTCCTCCCTTCCTTGAGTGAGTGTCTATGCCTCGCGCTTCCATCCCTCTGCTTGTCTGTGCCCTGCCTGGCACTGCAGAGTGGGTCGAAAATAGCTTGGTAAACACGTTGTCAGCCAGAGGTTGCCTTAAAGAGACCCTGCTTCCCTGTTTCCTTCTTAATTAGGATTCCTCAGGAGGGGGTGGCACTGCCACTGGCCTGCTGGGATGATGGAGAGGGTGGGAGGGGTGGCACTGCCACTGACCTGCTGGGATGATGGAGAGGGGGGGGGTGTGGCACAAGCTTGCACAGTCAGACCAAGAGTATTTCCTGCCAGTGGGGGAGGGTGGCACAGACTGGCACAGGCAAACCAGGAGGATGTCTGGACGAAACAGTGTTTCCATCCCTCTATGAAAGAAAGCAGATAGGGTACGGTCTGTATAAACCACCGGGTAGTTGTACATTCAGTATAAATAAAATCAATTCTAATTTTATTGGTCACATACACATGGTTAGCCGATATTAATGCGAGTGTAGCCAAATGCTTGTGCTTCTAGTTCCGACAGTGTAGCAATAGCTAACAACATATCTAACAATTCCCCAACAACTACCTTTTACTCACAAATCTAAAGGGATGAGATAAGAATATGTACATATAAATGTATGGATGAACGATGACTGAGCGGTATAGGCAAGATGCAATAGATGGTGTAGAATACAGTATATACATATGAGATGAGTAATGTAAGATATGAACACATTATTAAAGTGGCATTATTTAAAGTGACTAGTTATCCATTTATTTAAGTGGCCAATGATTTGAGTCTGTATGTCGGCAGCAGCCTCTCGGTGTTAGTGACGGCTGTTTAACAGTCTGATGGCCTTAAGATAGAAGCTGTTTTTCAGTCTCTTGGTCCCAGGTATGATGCACCTATACTTACCTCGCCTTCTGGATGATAGCGTTGTGAACAGGCAGTGGCTCGGGTGGTTGTTGTCCTTGAAGATATTTTTGGCCTTCCTGTGACATCGGGTGCTGTAGGTGTCCTGCTGGGCAGGTAGTTTTCCCCCGGTGATGCGTTGTGCAGACCGCACCACCCTCTGGAGAGCCTTGCGGGTGAGGGCGGTGCAGTTGCCGTACCAGGCGGTGATACAGCCCGACAGGATGCTCTCAATTGCGCATCTGTAAAAGTTTGTGAGGGTTTTAGGTGACAAGCCAAAATGCTTCAGCATCCTGAGGTTGAACAGGCGCTATTGTGTTTGTAGACCATTTCATTTTATCCGTGATGTGTACGCAGAGGAACTTAAAATTAAGCATCTTCATGTATGACTACCCTTGTTGCGTTTGTGCTTCATTATTGCTCAAGAATGACAGTGGATAGGGGGAGGAAGAGAGGTAGAAGACTGAAGACAGACAGTCTGAAGACAGACAGACAGACAGCCTGAAGACAGACAGACAACCTGAAAACTGACATACAGGCAGGCAGACAGACACACAGCCTGAAGACACATACAGGCAGGCAGACATACCGCCTGAAGACAGACAGACAGACAGACAATCTTGCAGACAGACACACTGTCCTCGTCTACTCTTTTTCTCTGACCCCGAGAATACAAGAAAAGGACAGAAGAACACAAACACAATTCGTTTATCAGTCAGAGGTATAAATCTCAGAGAGAGAGAGAAGAACAAAGCCAAATTGAACTGTAAGTCATTCTAAACTACACTGAAAAAAAATATAAACGCAACATGTTTGTTTATATCCCTGTTAGTAAGCATTTGTCCTTTGCCAAGATAATCCATCCACCTGACAGGTGCCGAGTAATATTTATGTCTGTAATAAAGCCCTTTTGCATTAGGAAAGTATTCAGACCCTTTGAACTTTTCCACATGTTGTTGCGTTACAGCCGTATTCTTAAACTGATAAAATTATTTGTTTTTCCCCTCATCAATCTACACACAATACCCCATAATGACAAAGGAAAAGCAGGTTTTTCAAAATGTTCGAGTAAAGTTATATATTTTTTAAATTATATACAGTTTACATAAGTATTCAGACCCTTTACTCAGTACTTTGTTGATGCACCTTTGGCAGCGTTTACAGCCTCGAGTCTTCTTGGGTATGACGCTACAAGCTTGGCACACCTGTATTTGGGGAGTTTCTCCCATTCTCCTCTGCAGATCCTCTCAAGCTCTGTCAGGTTGGATGGGGAGTATCGCTGCACAGGTATTTTCAGGTCTCTCCAGAGATGTTTCGATTTGATTCAAGTCCGGACTCCGGACTCCTGCTTTGTCTTGGCTGTGTGCTTAGGGACATTGCCCTGTTGGAAGGTGAACCTTCACCCCAGTCTAAAGTCCTGAGCACTCTGGGGCAGGTTTTCATCAAGGATCTTTTTTGTACTTTGCTACGTTCGTCTTTGCCTCGATCCTGAGTACTCTCCCTGTCCCTGCCGCTGAAAAACAGCACCATAGCATGATGCCTGCACCACCGTAGGGATGGTGCCAGGTTTCCTCAAAACATGACGCTTGGCATTCAGGTCTGAGAATCTTCAGATGCCTTTTGGCAAAGTCCAAGTGGGCTGTCATGTTCCTTTTACTGAGGAGTGGCTTCCGTTTGGCCACTCTACCATAAAGGCCTGATTGGTGGAGTGCCTCAGAGATGGTTGTCCTTCTGGGAGGTTCTCCCATCTCCACAGAGGAACACTAGAGCTCTGTTAGAGTGACCATCGGGTTCTTGGTCACCTCCCTGACCAAGGCCCTTCTCCCCAATTGCTCAGTTTGGCTGGGTGGCCAGCTCTAGGAAGAGTCTGGGGTAGGCCACTGTGTTCTTGGGGACCTTCAATGCTGCTGAAATGTTTTGGTACCCTTCCCCAGATCTATGCCTCGACACAATCCTGTCTCAGAGCTCTACGGACAATTCCTTCAACCTCATGGCTAGGTTTTTGCTCTGATATGCACTGTCAGCTGTGGGACCTTATATAGACAGGTGTGTGCCAAACATGTCCAATCAATTGAATTTACCACAGGTGGACTCCACTCAAGTTGTAGAAGCATCTCAAGGATGATCAATGGAAACAGGATGCATCTGAGTTTAATTTCGAGTCACATAGCAAAGGGTCTGAATACTTATGGAAATACGGTGTTTCTGTTTTTTTTTTTTTTTTTTTTTTTACAATTTACAAACATTTCTAAAACCTGTTTTTGCATTGTGATTATGGGGTATTCTGTGTGGATTACTGAGGATTTTATTTATTTTATACATTTTTTAGAATAAGGCTGTAACTTAACAAAATGTGGAAAAAGTAAAGGGGTCTGAATACTTTCCGAAGGCACTGTGTATATATACAGTACCTGTCAAAAGTTTGGACTCACCTACTCATTCAAGGGTTTCTCATTATTTATTTATATTTTTTATTATTCTATTTTGTTGTTGTTGTATTTTTTTCACCCCAATTTCTTGGTATCCAATTGGTAGTAGTTACAGTCTTGTCTCATCGCTGCAACTCCCGTATGGACTCGGGAGAGGCGAAGGTCGAGAGCCATGAGTCCTCCGAAACACAACCCAACAAAGCTGCACTGCTTCTTGACACAATGCCCATCCAACCAGGAAGCCAGCCGCACCAATGTCTCAGAGGAAATACCGTACACCTGGCGACCGTGTCAGCGTGCACTGCACCCGGCCCGCCACAGGAGTCGCTAGTGCGCGATGAGACAAGGATATCCCTGGCGGTCAAACCCTCCCTAACCCGGACCACGCTGGGCCAATTGTGCGACGCCCCATGGGCCTCCTGGTCGAGGCCAGCTGCAACAGAGCCTTAGATCACTGCGCAACTCAGGAGGCCGGGTTTCTCTTTATTTTTTACTATTTTCTACATTGTAGAATAATATTGAAGACATCAAAACTATGAAATAACACATATGGAATCATGTTGTAACCAAAAAACCAAAAAAAGTGTTATATATTATATTATATATTATATATTTTAGATTCTTCAAAGTACCCACCCTTTCTCTTCCTGACAGCTTTGCACACTCTTGGCATCCTCTCAACCAGCTTCTTATGCTGAGCACTTGTTGGCTGCTTTTCCTTCATTCTGCGGTCCAACTCCTCACAAACCATTCCGGCACAGCCTTTGTGATTGGCAGAAAGAATTCCCATAATGAAGGATCTATGTGATTGGTTGAGAGCTATCCAATTCTCCATCAGTCTGGTGAGGGTGTATCTATGGGGTGGATAGATGGAGAACCTGGGGGGGATGTAGAGGACTATTGGCAGAGTTATCCATCCCCTGTTTACGCAGCCTTGTAGACAGCCTTACAGACAGCCATGATTCTTCACGCAAAGCATACTGTTTGATGAAATAAGACAAATGCCTCAAGAGGGCACCAGAGATCTAGATAACCAGGAGAAAAAAAACTTAACCTGACCAAACTATTCTCCTCCCACTCCTGCTGGCTTTCGCAGATTTTAGCCATTTCTCTCCTGATGTTGCAGGTGATAGGCTACACCATGTTTCGACAATCTTTCTCATGTTGAATGACCATTTATCTTACCATTTCTACCGATCGGCATTCCAGTTATGGTTTTCATATGCACATTTTCTTGAAACGGTTTCATTTAATTTATTTAATTTAATTTAGTCTCTATATCTCCCAAACCATGGTCATGTGGTTAATCAAAATTATATCCAAATCTAAATGAAAATGATACAAACCTAAAAAGTTACTTCTATGGCCATTGCCAACTATGTTAAAATAGTCGACATAAAGCCAACGAATCAAAACATTGCAGTCTGCATGTTGGAAATATCCTGATAAAAATAAATATCCTATAATAAATCACATTGGCTACACGCATGATTAGCTACACATGTCTGCAACAAATTTGAAACACTGTACCGACTATTTGGGTCAGGCCTGACCAGCTAACAGCCCAGTTAATAGTCAAGCTAACTTCCCAGCTAACAGCCCAGCTAACAGCCCAGTTAATAGTCAAGCTAACAGCCCAGTTAATAGTCAAGCTAACAGCCCAGCTAACAGCCCAGTTAATTGTCAAGCTAACAGCCCAGCTAACAGCCCAGCTAACAGCCCAGTTAATAGTCAAGCTAACAGCCCAACCAACTTAGATATGATGGCCCTACTCCAGTTTAGCAAGCATCTCATTTTCATGAACCCAAACAAACTGCTGGAATCAGTCTGGCCTTTAACTTACTGCCAGAGAACACACTGTACAATAGGGAGGATTTCAAAACAACCCAGGAATGTGGACAGATATACTGCAACTCCTCTATTACATATGATGCCCTGACCTTCAAACAGAAACATGCTGTTGGACAGTGGGGCAGATACTGTGTAAAAGGTTTTCCTAATCATCTAATGACAGAAATCTAAACAGGATTTGGTGTCAGAATTCTATGTCAATTGATAACAACCTCTTCTTTCATTTTATTTGTTAAATTGGCTAAAATTGAACAATATTGACATAGAAACTGCACAATAACAAGTCATATGTCCTCTCTTCAGCCAGATAAGCTGTTACCACCCACGGTCAGGGAGGCTGCTGTTACCACCCCCGGTGAGGCTAGTAATTTTACAGCTGCTACAGGGTGTGTGTGTGTGTGCGTGCGTGCGTGCGTGCGTGTGTGTGTGTGTGTGTGTGTGCGCGTGCGTGCGTGCGTGCGTGCGTGCGCGACTTTAACTCAAGTAGTATTTTACTGGGTGACTTTCACTTTTACTTGAGTCATTTTCTATTAAGGTATCTTTACTTTTACTAAAGTATGACGATTGGGTACTTTTTCCACCACTGGAAATAGGTTCCGGTACTCTTTTGGGTGCAGGTTCTGTTTACATTTAGGTGCAGGAGTTCCACACTACTTTTGAGATAATATTTTATAAGAGGAACAGGAGCTGAAGCGGTAGAACGTTTGAGGTGCCGGTTCTCAGCTCCGGTGAGCTCCTGCCCAAGTCAAACACTGCTTCTTATCCCTTGTGCAAATAGCCTACAGCTTTGTCTGTCCCAAGCACACTGGTGCAGGAAACTCTGAGGTCCCAGAATATTTTATACAATGTTGCAAGTTCGCTAGAGCAAGCTTTAGCTGGACTGTTAGCTGGTCTGTTAGCTATGATGTAGGGTTAGATTGTTTGCTGGGCTGTTAGCTGCGATGTAGGGTTAGATTGTTAGCGTTAGCTGTTAGCTGGGCTGTCAGTTGGACTGTTAGCTGGTCTGTTAGCTATGATGTAGGGTTAGATTGTTTGCTGGGCTGTTAGCTGGGCTTTTAGCTGCGATGTAGGGTTAGATTGTTAGCTGTTAGCTGGGCTGTTAGCTGGACTGTTAGCTGGTCTGTTAGCTATGATGTAGGGTTAGATTGTTTCCTGGGCTGTTAGCTGGGCTGTTAGCTGCGATGTAGGGTTAGATTGTTAGCGTTAGCTGTTAGCTGGGCTGTTAGCTGGACTGTTAGCTGGTCTGTTAGCTATGATGTAGGGTTAGATTGTTTCCTGGGCTGTTAGCTGGGCTGTTAGCTGCGATGTAGGGTTAGATTGTTAGCGTTAGCTGTTAGCTGGGCTGTTAGCTGGACTGTTAGCTCGGCTGTTATGGTCCATAAAAAATGAGATGCTTGCTAAACTGGAGTAGGGCTGGTTGGGCTGTTAGCTGTGCTGTTGGCATACACACACACACATGCACGCACACACATGCACACACACATATACACACCTCCCCAACAAACAGGCATTGAATTAACTAGGTTCCACCTCCAGCTCTGTCACCTTGGACCAGCTCTATCACCTTGGATCTGTTCTGTCACCATGCACTAGCTCTGTCACCTTGCACTAGCTCTGTCACCTTGCACTAGCTCTGTCACCTTGGACCAGTTCTGTCACCTTGGATCTGTTCTGTCACCTTGCACTAGCTCTGTCACCTTGCACTAGCTCTGTCACCTTGCACTAGCTCTGTCACCTTGCACTAGCTCTGTCACCTTGGACTAGCTCTGTCACCTTGCACTAGCTCTGTCACCTTGCACTAGCTCTGTCACCTTGGACCAGTTCTGTCACCTTGGATCTGTTCTGTCACCTTGCACTAGCTCTGTCACCTTGGACCTGTTCTGTCACCTTGGACTAGCTCTGTCACCTTGGACTAGTCACCTTCGACCTGCTCAGGAACCAGCTTCACACAGACACATCCCATGTGCTGTAAAGTTGACTCTCCGTCTGTGGTGTTTATTAATAGGCAGAATGGATTACAGGGTAATCAATGCTCTACAGTAGCTGCAGGCTGCACGTGTGTCACATCCATTGACTCATGGATGAATATTCATGTCATGCAGTTTGGTTGAAACAGACAGCAGGGATGGGACATCATTTAGGGCTTAGAGGGATGACGCTTCTCATGGCAACCAGCCAACCAGTCCTGCATCTCTCTGGGAGGTGACAGAGAGCGAGAGATCAGAGGTGAGAGTGAGATGGAGGGAGTGAGACTGACTTTGAGCGTGAGAGATGGAGGGAAAGGTAAGAGTGAAAGTGACCGAGGAAATGCAGTGTTAGGAAGAGAGAGAAGATGAGACAGTGATTTGGACAGTAGAGATAGCAAGAAATAATGAAAAAGAGGGAGTGATGGAAAGAGAGAGGGAGGAAGAGCAGAACGAGAGGAATGAACTCAGGGTAGTCAGGTACCTCTGCTCTGTTTGTCCCAGTGTTCATCTGCAGCCGAGACTCATGGGAGAGGGAGTTGGTGTGGGACTGCCTCAAGGGCCAAACACACAGGGGCCCGCTCTGACATTGTCGGTCTGTATCACTCACACACGACTACACACACACTCTCTCACTCTCTCTCTCACACACATACAACACACACACACACACACACAAACACACACACACACACGTACGTACGTACATGCATACATACAGTGCATACAGTACATACACGCACACTGACCTGCGCGGTCGAGTAAACATAAACTTGGATAATCTCTTCTGAATATTTGCACTGCTCAATCCCTCTCTCTCCCTCTCTCTCCATTTATCTCCCTCTCTCTCGCTCTCTTTCCCTCTCTATCTCTCTCCCTCAATGTATCTCTCCATGTACCACGGACTGAGAGTCTGTCTGCAGCAGGCAGGCAGATAGTACTAAAGTCATTTACTGTGGGTTACACTGCCCCTAAGAGGACAAGACTGGTACTTCATTATCATAAGGGATTGGTTCTATATATATCTTTGACATTTTTTGTTAATTTCACCTTGATTTAACCAGATAGGCCAGTTGAGAACAAGTTCTCATTTACAACTGCGACTTGGCCAAGATAAAGCAAAGCAGTGTGACACAAATAACAACACAGAGTTACACATGGAATAAACAAACGTACAGTCAATAACACAGTTGAAATGTCTATATACAGTGTGTGCAAATTAAGTAAGATTAGGGAGGTAAGGCAATGAATAGGCCGTAGTGGCGAAATAATTACAATTTAGCAAATTAACACTGGAGTGATAGATGTGCAGAAGATGAATGTGCAAGTAGGCATACTGGGGTGCAAAGGAGCAAAAAAATAATTATAAATAACAATATGGGGATGAGGTATTTGGATGGGCTATTTACAGATGGGCTATGTACAGGTGCAATAATCTGTAAGCTGATAGCTGATGCTTAAAGTTATTGAGGGAGATATGAGTCTCCAGCATCATTGATTTTTGCAATTCGTTCCAGTCATTGGCTGCAGAGAACTGGAAGGAAAGGCGGCCAAAGGAGGAATTGGCTTTGGGGGTGACGAGTGAAATATACCTGCTGGAGCGCTTACTGCGGGTGGGTGCTGCTATGGTGACCAGTGAGCTGAGATAAGGTGGGGCTTTACCTAGCAAAGACTTATAGATGACCTGGAAACAGTGGGTTTGGCTACGAATATGAAGCGAGGGCCAGCTAACGAGAGTATACAGGTTGCAGTGGTGGGTAGTATATGGGTCTTTAGTGACAAAACAGATGGCACTGTGATGGACTGCATCCAATTTGCTGAGTAGAGGGTTGAAGGCTATTTTGTAAATGAAATCGCCAAAGTCGAGGATCGATATGATGGTCAGTTTTACGAGGGTATGTTAGGAAGCATGAGTGAAGGATGCTTTGTTGTGAAATAGGAAGCCAATTCTAGATGTAATTTTGGATTGGAGATGCTTAATATGAGTCTGGAAGGAGCGTTTACAGTCTAACCAGACTGCTAGGTATTTGGAGTCCACATATTCTAAGTCAGAACCGTCCAGAGTAGTGATGCTGGACGGGCGGGCAGGTACGGGCAGCGATCGGTTGAAGAGCATGATTTGATACACTGAATTCTGTCTGAGAAGTAGTTGGTGAACCAGGTGAGGCAATCATTTGAGGAACCAAGGCTGTTGAATCTTCTGATAAGAATGCTGTGATTGACAGAGTCGAAAGCCTTGGCCAGGTCGATGAATAAGGCTGCACAGTATTGGCTTTTGTCGATGGCGGTTATGATATCGTCTAGGACCTTGAGCGTGGCTGAGGTTCACCCATGACAGCTCAGAAACCAGATTGCATAGCAGAGAAGGTACGGTGGGATTCAAAATGGTCGGTGGTCTGTTTGTTAACTTGGCTTTCGAAGACCTTAGAAAGGCAGGGCAGGATGGATATAAGTTTATAACAGTTTGGGTCTTGTGTGTCTCCCCCTTTGAAGAGGGGGATGACCGCGGCAGCTTTCCAATCTTTGGGGATCTCAGACGATACAAAAGTGAGGTTGAACAGGCCAGTAATAGGGGTTGCAACAATTGTGGCGGATAATTTTAGAAAGAGAGGGTCCAGATTGTCTAGCCCGGCTGATTTGTAGGGTTCCAGATTTTGCATCTCTTTCATAACATCAGCTATCTGGATTTGGTTGAAGGAGAAACGGGGGAGGATTGGGCAAGTTTATGTGGGGGGTGCAAAGCTGTTGACTGGGGTAGGTGTAGCCAGGTGGAAAGCATGGCCAGCCGTAGAAAAATGCTTATTGAAATTCTTGATTGATAGTGTCGGTGTTTCCTATCCTTAGTGCAGTGGGCAGCTGGGAGGAGGTGCTCTTTTTCTCCATGGACTTTACAGTGTCCTAGAACCTTTTTGAAGTTTGTGCTACAGGATGCAAATTTCTGTTTGAAAAAGCTAGCCTTTGCTTTCCTAACTGCCTGTGTATATTGGTTCCTAACTTCCCTGAAAAGTTGCATATCGCGGGGGCTATTCGATGCTAATGCAGTATGCCACACAATGTTTTGTGCTGGTCAAGGGCAGTCAGGTCTGGAGTGAACCAAGGGCTAAGCTGTTCCTGGTTCACATTTTTGTTCAATTGGTCATGCTTATTTAAGATGGTGAGGAAGGCACTTTTAAAGAATAACCAGGCATCCTCTACTGGCGGAATGAGGTCAAAATCTTTCCAGGATACCTGGGCCAGATCGGTTAGTATTTTAGGGAGCGTTTGACTGGAATATATAATATATGTAATATTATTGAAATGTAATGTCATTCATTTGTATTGAAAACACATATTACAGCATCTGGATGTAAATTACGATCATAAAAAGATAGTCAACTGTTTCATCAATCGTGTTTTAATATGTACTATGCAATTGTTCTGCCACAGTGTATGTGTGGCACTGTGTGAGGTCCAGTGGTTGCCATTTGGGCTAAGAGAATAAAGGAAGATTCATTTTTACACATGATTAAACAGATCCTCTATACCCCATCCAACCTCTAGAGGCTTTTAGATGATTCTTCATTCTTGAATACTGCTGAAATGGAAAAGGCAGTCTATATCGTATTAATAGAATGTGGTCCTAAAATACTGCACAGCTCTGGGGGTTGAATATGTGCATTTTTTAATGGCAGAGTGATGCGCCAAATCCCTTTCTCCTGATCGCCCGAGGGGGTCTGAACGCTCTGTGTTCTCTCATTAAGCCTGACTCCCTGTCTCCACGGTGATTTGTCACCATGGAGACTCGCCGTGGCAACAGCTGTTTGAAGAGCAGGGATGTATTGATGAGATTGGACAGATAGACAGGAGAATATTTATAGCTGCAGGGGCAGGTACTTACAGTCAGGGAGAGAACTGTGATGATGCCACTCGGAGGGCAAAGAGTGTGTTTACATGCACACCAATATATCCGGGACACTCAGTTATTCAGTTTTGCATATCATGGGTGTTGTGTAATGATGTAAAAACAAGTGACTTCAAAAAGTAGGCTACCTGAGCAATTCAATCCTCCATAATAATTCCATAATCATTTAGACTATTATAATACATGTACTATCATTTATTACTAGTTACTTGACCATAATTTAGACACGTTTCTACTTATAATTTCCTACATTTGTCAGGCCCTATTATAATTTCCTGCATTTGTTAGGCCCTATTATAATTTCCTGCATTTGTTAGGCCCTATTATAATTTCCTACATTTGTTAGGCCCTATTATAATTTCCTACATTTGTTAGGCCACTGTGTGTCAACTATAGTTTGATACATGCAGCTTCTCTTCTGTCGTAACTTGTTGCCCCCGAGAAGACTAAATAAAGTAGTTCTCACCAGAATAATGTATTACATTGATAGAATGAATGCATTAGTAATCTATTTAACAACGCTAAAGTTGTCTGTTTCATTTAGGGACCGGGGAGAAAAATATGCAAGAACTCCAAAACAGTGGAAAAATGTGTCCTGTGCAACATGGTCCAAAATGTCATCGGTTTGACCGGTTTTAAGGAAATTAAAGCTGAGAAAACGATGAAACACGTTTCTGATTAGACTTCAGTTCATCTTGGGTGCACATTTGATGTGGTTGAAATACTGTCTGCTTGCATGCCAGTGTTAAAGATAACGCGTTACACTCACATTCACATTTTCTCAAGAGATGCTGAAATCATATTTCTCCACTCTGTTCTCGAGACAAAATAAAAAATGTGTTGTACCATTTTACTGCAAGAAATATATAAATGGGCAGGAGTTAATATTATATTATACACGTGAGAGGTCATTGTCCAGATTTCAGTTACTATTCCATTTAACACACGTAAACTTAAATCAGGAATTTTATTTATTAATGGATACAGGGGATAGTCATGAGCGGAATATCAAAATTTGTATGTAAACAGCTTATCCAGAATGAGATCTTAATCGAGATATGAGCTACTATCCGGAATACTGTTAGGATATTAAAGTGGTCACTAACATGCTGCCACGGGTTTTCTTCCCTCTCTCTTTTAATGTCACTGTGTCTCAGTGAGAGGTCTTCGCGTCCCAACTAGGCCGTGAGTTATGAGCAATGAGGATTCAGATCACCACAACTGGGTTGGAACTCAGCTGCAGCTCAGACCTGTTCTTTGTTTGATAACCATTTTTTTTAGTTTTGTGGACTGTTTTGTTGTATTTGCAGAAAAGTCGGATATGTTTTCTTAATTAATGTGCTAAAATGCCCCATCTGAAGAGGGATGAGACGGAGGTTTTATGTTGTTTTCTCTCTCTCTCTCTCCCCCCCTCCCCCCCCCCCCCCCTCCCCCCCATGATAGTACCAGACGGGGGTGGAGAGAAGACCAGTCTGGGGCCGGGTGATGATCTAGGCAGTGATGAAGACCTCTATGAAGAGTTCCGCAGTTCCAGACATCACTTTGGACACCCAGGCGGAGGTGGGGAACAACTGGCCATAAATGAGGTAGCCTTTTGTTTTGTCTGTCCGTCTCTCTGTCGGTCTCTCTCCAGAGTTAAGTAGAATATGAGTTTTGATTAAATCTGTAGCTCCCTAACCTGCTGTGTTTATGAATGAACTCCCTAAGACCTCCCAGTGCATTGTGGGTACACATCAGCTCCTGAGAGGCCGCCCTGGCACAGCTCAGATTTTTCAGGTGTTCCCTCCAAGCCCCGCCCCTATCCTGGTTGTCACTCAGAATTAGCGTGAATAATTAGGACCCACCTGGTGAAACAATTACCTCCGCTTTGACTTGTGTTTAGAGCCGGGCTCCATGGGGCTTCGTTGGAGACAAGGGCAGTAAAGGTTTAAATTGACTCATTGAGGGACAAAGCTGATTTGATTTATTGTTGTGGCTAAAGCGCTGTGAATTCCTCCAAGCCTTTCTACTGGAGGAGAATACTAAATAACCTGGAAGATGGAATAGACACACTCACACACACTCACACACACTCATACACACTCATACACACTCATACACACTCATACACACATGCATTCATACACACTCATACACACATGCATTCATATACACAAACACACACACACACATGCATTCATATACACACACACATGCATTCATATACACACACACATACACACTCATACACACATGCATTCATACACACACACAAACACACACACACACACTCAGAGGAGGGAGGCAGAGAGAGGATGAGGAGAAGGGAGAGGAGAGAGGGAGGCGAGAGAGAAGAGAGGCAGAGGCAGAGTGAGAGAGAGGCAGAGTGAGAGAGAGGCAGAGAGAGAAGAGAGAGAGAAGAGAGAGAGGCGAGAGAGAAGAGCGAGGAGAGAGCGAAGAGAGAAGAGGCAGAGGGAGGATTGAGAAGAGAGAGGCAGAGAGAAGAGAGGCAGAGAGAAGAGAGGCAGAGTGAGAGAGAGGCAGAGTGAGAGAGAGGCAGAGTGAGAGAGAGGCAGAGTGAGAGAGAGGCAGAGTGAGAGAGAGGCAGAGTGAGAGAGAGGCAGAGTGAGAGAGAGGCAGAGTGAGAGAGAGGCAGAGTGAGAGAGAGGCAGAGTGAGAGAGAGGCAGAGTGAGAGAGAGGCAGAGTGAGAGAGAGGCAGAGTGAGAGAGAGGCAGAGTGAGAGAGAGGCAGAGAGAAGAGAGGCAGAGTGTGAGAGAGAGAGGCAGAGAGAAGAGAGGCAGAGAGAAGAGAGGCAGAGGCAGAGGCAGAGAGAAGAGAGGCAGAGTGAGAGAGAGGCAGAGTGAGAGAGAGGCAGAGTGAGAGAGAGGCAGAGTGAGAGAGAGGCAGAGAGAAGAGAGGCAGAGAGAAGAGAGGCAGAGAGAAGAGAGGCAGAGAGAAGAGAGGCAGAGAGAAGAGAGGCAGAGTGAGAGAGAGGCAGAGAGAAGAGAGGCAGAGTGAGAGAGAGGCAGAGAGAAGAGAGGCAGAGAGAAGAGAGGCAGAGTGAGAGAGAGGCAGAGAGAGAAGAGATATAGTACATTCTGGAAAGTATTCAGGCCCCTTGACTTTTTCCACATTTTGTTACGTTACAGCCTTATTCAAATACAATTGTAATCGTTTTTTCTTCATCAATCTACACAATACTCCATAATGACAAAGCAAAAGCAGATTTATAGAAATTGTTCTAAAAAACTGAAATATCACATTCAGACCCTTTACTCAGTACTTTGTTGAAGCACCTTTGGCAGCGATTACATCCTTGATTCTTCTTGGGTATGAAGCTACAAGCTTGGCACACCTTTATTTGGGGAGTTTCTCCCATTCTTCTCTGCAGGTTCTCTCAAGCCCTGTCAGGTTGGATGGGGAGCGTCACTGCACAGCTATTTTCAGGTCTTTCCAGAGATGTTTGATCGTGTTCAAGTCTGGGTTCTGGCCGGGCCACTCAAGGACATTCAGAGACTTGTCCCGAAGTCACTCCTGCGTTGTCTTGGCTGTGTGAACCTTGGCCCCAGTCTGAGGTCCTGAGCGCTCTGGAGCAGGTTTTCATCAAGGATCTCTCTGTACTTTGCTCCGTTCATCGTTCCCTCGATCCTGAGAAGTCTCCCTGTCTCTGAAAAACATCCCACAGCATAATGCTGCCACCATCATGCTTCACCGTAGGGATGGTGCCCGGTTTCCTCCAGATGTGATGCTTGGCATTCAGTCCAAAGAGTTCAATCTTGGTTTCATCAGACCAGAGAATCTTGTTTATCATGGCCTGAGAGTCCTTTAGATGCCTTTTGGCAAACTCCAGGCAGGCTGTCATGTGCTTTTACTGAGGAGTGGCTTCCGTCTGGCCACTCTACCATAAAGGCCTGATTGGTGGAGTCCTGTAGAGATGGTTGTCCTTCTGGAAGGTTCTCCCATCTCCACAGAGGAACCCTGGAGCTCTGTCAGATTGCCCATTGGGTTCTTGGTCACATCCCTGACCAAGGCCCTTCTCACCCAATTTCTCAGTTTGGCCGGGCAGCCAGCTCTAGGAAGAGTCTTGGTGGTTCCAAACTTCTTCCATTTTATTAAGGATGGAAGCCACTGTGTTCTTGGTGATTTTTTGGTACCCTTCCCCAGATCTGTGCCTCGACACAATCCTGTCTCAGAGCTCTATGGACAATTCCTTCAACCTCATGGCTTGGTTTTTGCTCTGACATGCAATTTCAACTGTGGGACCTTATACAGTATAGACAGATGGACTCCAATCAAGTTGTAGAAACATTTCAAGGATGATCAATGGAAACAGGTGTGCGCCGCCCTATGGTACTCCCAATCACGGCCGGTTATGATACAGTCTGGAATCGAACCAGGTTGTCTGTAGTGACGTCTCTAGCACTGAGATGCAGTGCCTTAGACCGCTGGTGCCACTTGGAAGCCCCAAGTGGTGAGGAAAAACACATATTTAATCCACTTTAGAATAAGGCTGTAACGTAACAAAATGTTGAAAAAGTCAAGGGGTCTTTCCGAATGCACCGTATGGGAGAGACAGAGGCTGTAAACACAGGATTGTTATTGCCTTGTTGCCATAGTTACCATAGATGTCATAGATGCATGACACCATACAGTATACACTACATAGAACACCTAGAACAACCAAGGATGAGGACCGTGGTGTAAAGTACTTAAGTAATAATACTTTAAAGTACTACTTAAGTAGTTTTTGGGGGTATCTGTACTTGACTTTACTATTTATTTTTTATTTTTTTACATTTGTACTTTTACTCCACTCTACATTCCTAAATAAAATAAGGTTATTTTTACTCCATGTGTCCCTTACAAAAATGTACCATGCTAATACAATGAAGGAAATATCCTGTTTTCTGTTCACCACCATAGCAGGATAATACAATGGTATTTGCATTCGTACCATGGTATTTTCCTGCCATGGTAGTGACCCCAAAAAATGAACCATGGTAGAACAATAAACATGTTTTTGTACTAACAGCATGCAGTGAAACATGAAAGCATGGCAGTTGTTTACGATATATTATTATGGTCTGTGTCCCACCATTTTTCGGGTAAAGTGACCAAAAACATAATTTATAGTACTCACATAATGCAACATTGCCTACTAACTCTGCAATGGCAAAGCATAGGCCTAGTACCCTCTTGAACCCCTTAAAACTCAGAGTGAAAAACCACAACACACATGGTCTAGTCATGTAGCGTACCCTCTTAAACCTTGGAATCTGGTGAGAAGAATGAATGCTGTCTAAAACCTTGAAGATTTAAAATAGTTAGTTTATTTGGTGCTTCTTTCTTACAGTAAATGCAGTTTTCAGTTGGCTCTCTCTCATTCAACTGACTATTCTAAATAGCCAACATACTAAAAAACTATTTGTAAAAAGGTATTAATTATCATCTTATCTCATAGGCACATTTTCATCATGTAATTCTCAACAAATCCCTAAAAACTCAAGTTACAACGTTTCCCTTTGTTTACACTCTGTATGAATGTTCATTGGTCCTGTCACCATGACTACGACAGGCTAGCTTGACTGGAGCTTTCATTAGCTGCCGTTAGCTTCTATGCTAACAGGCTTTTATAAATTAATTAAACTATCAAAACATCATTAAAAATGACAAATATTATATCATTACATTCCGCTTAACTTGAAGTTTAATATCATATGCTTTATAACTTGATGATAATATTTTATTTATCTGGTGTGTTTCTCTTCATTTGGCTGACTCATTCAACCGACTCACTGTCTAGGCAGGTTACCATGAGAGTGAGAGCGCATGAACCAACCACTAGACCTTGTGGCTCCCTCTGCTGGCTGAAACAAGGGCAACACCCCTTGACTAGAAATACTGTATAATATGACAAAATGCCAAAGATCAGGCTACCATATACACTACATAGCCAAACGTATGTGAACACGTGGCTCGTCGAACATCTCATTCCAAAATCATGAGTATTAATATGGAGTTGGTCCCCCCTTTTGCTGCTAAACAGCCTCCACTCTTCTGGGAAGGCTTTCCACTAGATGTTGGGAACATTGCTGCAGGGACTTGCTTCTATTCAGCCACAAGAGCATTAGTGAGGTCTGGCTCGCAGTCGGCATTCCAATTCATCTCAAAGGTGTTCAATGGGGTTGAGGTCATGGGCTCTGTGGAGGCAAATCAAGTTCTTCCACACCGATCTCGACAAACCATTTCTGTATAGATCTCGCTTTGTGCACTGGGCCATGGTCATGCTGAAACAGGGAAGGGCCTTCCCCAAACTGTTGCCACAAGGTTGGAAGCACAAAATTGTCTAGAATGTAATTGTATGCTGTAGCGTTACGATTTCTCTTCATTGGAACTAAGGGTCCTAACCCCAACAATGAAAAACAGCCCCAGACCATTATTTCTCCTCTAACAAACTTTAGAAGGCCTTTATAAAAAGGGTTTTATAAATACATTTGATTGATTGTAACCGTGGTGATTGATACAGTTGGCACTATGCATTCAGGCAGGTAGCGTTTTCCTGGAACCTGCCAAACCCAGATTCGTCCGTCGGACTGCCAGACGGTGATTCATAACTCCAGAGAACGCGTTTCCACTGCTCCATAGCCCAATGGCGGTAAGCTTTACATCTCTCCAGCCGATGCTTGGCATTGCGCATGGTGATCTTAGGCTTGTGTGCGGCTGCTCGGCCATGGAAACCCATTTCATGAAGCTCTCGACAAACTGTTACTGTGCTGACGTTGCTTCCAGAGGCAGTTTGATCTCGGTAGTGAGTGTTGCACCCGAGGACTACGCTACGCTCTTCAGCACCTCGGCGGTCTCGTTCTGTGAGCTTGTGTGGCCTACCACTTTGCGGCTGAGCCGTTGTTGCTCCTAGACGTTTCCACTTCACAATAACAACACTTCAAGTTGTCCAGGGCAGCTCTAGCAGGGCAGAATTTTGACTAACTGACTTGTTGGAAAGGTGGCGGTGCCACGTCGAAAGTCACTGAGCTCTTCAGTAAAGCCATTCTACTGCCAATGTTTGTCTATGGAGATTACATGGCTGTGTTCTCGATTTTATACACCTGTCAGCAACGGGTTTGGCTGAAATAGCCAAAACCACTAATTGGAAGGGGTGTCCACATACTTTTGTGTATATATAGTGTATCCTACATTCTCCTACATTTCAGGTTGGCAACAAGTTCAAATCCCTTGAGCTGACAAGGTACAACTCTGTCGTTCTGCCCCTGAACAAGGCAGTTAACCCACTGTTCCTAGGCCGTCATTGAAAATAAGAATTTGTTCTTAACTGACTTGCCGAGTTAAATAAAGGTAAAATAAAAAATAAAAATGCACAATGCAGGTTAAAACCATGATCCATGTCTATACCATGGTATAAATGATAATGGTAATAGTTAGGTACAATGACAGTACCTCAGTATTATCATTATACTTCAAAGCTAAAACCATGGTATATACACCATGGTATAAGTGAAAGTACCATAGTAGTACCAAGGTACATTTTTGTAAGGGATTTTCCTTGACACCCAAAATAACTTGTTACATTTTGAATACTTAGCCAGAACAGGAAAAGGGTCCAATTCAGGCACTTATCAAGAGAACGTGGACTCACTAAACAGAGAACATCCCTGGTCATCCCTACTGCCTCCGATCTGGAGGACTCACTAAACAGAGAACATCCCTGGTCATCCCTACTGCCTCTGATCTGGAGGACTCACTAAACAGAGAACATCCCTGGTCATCCCTGCTGCCTCTGATCTGGTGGACTCACTAAACAGAGAACATCCCTGGTCATCCCTACTGCCTCTGATCTGGAGGGCTCACTAAACAGAGAACATCCCTGGTCATCCCTACTGCCTCTGATCTGGAGGACTCACTAAACAGAGAACATCCCTGGTCATCCCTGCTGCCTCTGATCTGGCAGACTCACTAAACAGAGAACATCCCTGGAAAACCTCCATGGAAATATCTTATAGTCCAGGATTAAGATGAATCTGTTTCCAGAAGACCGCCCTATAGTATAATGTTCAGCTACTGTATGTGTCAGCTGTGTAGACTGTCAGTGGAGGCTGCTGAGGGGAGGACGACTCATAGTAATGTCTGCAAAGGAGCGAATGGAATGGCATCAAACACATGGAAACCATGGAAACCATATTTTTGATGTTGTGGATACCTTTCCACCTACCTCCCCAATTAAGGTACCACCATCCTCCTGTGCTGTCTATATTAGAATCAGAGTGAGGTAGTCTGGGTCATCATATTCTGTTTGGTTGAGATGAGCAGTGGCAGTAAAGAGGTCTGTTTGGTTGAGATGAGCAGTGGCAGTAAAGAGGTCTGTTTGGCTACATCTGGGTATCAAGGTCAGAGAGAGGAGGGGATAGAGAGGGGAAAGGGAGAGGGGGAGAGAGAGAGAGAGAGGGGAGAGAGGGACAGGGGTGAGGGGATATAGTAGAGAGGGGGAGGGAGAGAGAGGGGAAAGGGAGAGAGGTGGGAGAGAGGGAAAGGGGGGAGGGGATATAGAGAGGGAGAGGGGAGAGGGAGAGGGGAGAGAGGGAAACGGACGGAGAGGGGGAGGGAGAGAGAGGGAAAGGGGATAGAGATGGGGAGACAGAGAGAAAGGGGATAGATACGGGGGAGAGAGAGGGAAAGGGGGAGGGGAAAGGGAGAGGGGATACAGAAGGGGGAGAGAGAGGGAAAGGGGAGGGGAGAGGGACCGAAAGGGGGAGGGGATAGAGAGCGTTCGAGAATCCAATAATTTCATCTGCTAAGTGATTGCGTGTTAAAGGTAGACTCAGCGATTTGACATAGATACAGAACGTAAACAGAATTGTGGGTACATTTCTGCAACAACGAAGAGTGTTGAAGCACGAGGCTCAACTTCTTTACTGTTTTGGTCCCCTGGCTATCAGGCTGTAACAGTGTGAACAGAACCCATGGACCTGCACAGATACGGACTGTGTGAGAGTGAAGTCTTGCATCTTGCTCCTTTCAATATCTGCGGTGCTTCCCGAAGCAAAATATTGAAAGGATTATAGCTTTAATATATCTTTAATTAATTGGCTAAAATAGCGGTATCCGATGCAATAATCCCGATTTTAAGCAAACAGATTGTCTGTGAGTGAGGCTGTGTGTTGGGCCAGCCATCATCAGCTGATGAGACTAATAAATTCTAGGCAGCTCACGAACACACACACACACAGCCCACCCACCCCCTCCCTTCCTGCACACACAGTCTATTATTCTGCATCCTCCCCCACTCCATCCCGCCCTCCCCGTGGTTGCTAAGGCCATCCTCATCCACCCTGGTATCCAGGATACGGAGACACACTCAACATCCAGATTGGTTGCTCGCTGTAGGGAGGTGAATGTATGGTTGTGTGGCTCCAGGCAGACCCCGGCACCATTTTAGCATTGGAGAGACAGAGAGAGAGAGAGACGGAGGGAGAGAGACGGAGCAAGAGAGAGACGGAGAGACGGAGAGAGAGAGAGACGGAGGGCGAGAAAGAGAGAGAGAGACGGAGGGAGAGAGACGGAGCGAGAGAGAGACGGAGAGACGGAGAGAGAGGGAGAGAGAGAGAGACGGAGGGCGAGAAAGAGAGAGAGAGACGGAGGGAGAGAGACGGAGCGAGAGAGAGACGGAGAGACGGAGAGAGAGGGAGGGAGAGAGAGAGAGAGAGAGACGGGCGAGAAAGAGAGAGAGAGACGGAGGGAGAGAGACGGAGCGACAGAGAGACGGAGAGACAGAGAGGGAGAGAGAGGCGAGATGGAGAGAGAGACAGAGAGGGAGAGAGAGACAGAGAGGGAGAGAGGAGAGAAAACATTGGCTTTGTCATTCTTTCTAATAAAGCTAATGTGAAAAAGGAAAAGGGTGGCCATGTTAGAGGGGCGCTGTGTGGACGTAACGAAGATACGGGGGAACGACAGAAGAGGACGGGGGAGGAGAAAAACTAAATGAATGTAACAAGAAAGCTGCAGCTCTACCTCACATCCTGAAGACGTAGAGAGTCAGAGAGGAAGAGAGAGGACACGGAAAACAGAGGGAGGGAGAGAGAAGAGGGAAGTGCTCAAACACAGGCGGTGAGGCTTCGCGGTGAAGCGGTAGGAGGGGGAGAGGAAGAGAGAGGCGGAAGACAGGCCGACGGGATAGTAGTGAAGGAGGAGAAGAAGAGGGGGAGAGAGACGGAGAGGGGGAGGGGTGAGGGCCCAGCCGGGGCCTATGACATGGCTCGCGGCGGTGGCGCTCACCGTGCCCGGCAGCGTTTGGGCGTCCTCAACACCGTGCTACGCTGCAACCTCCACCGCGAGACTCAGAAGGTGGTGGTCTTCATGATCATGATGTTGCTCGTCGTCATCAACGTAGTGCTCATGTTCCTCCTGGCTTTCCAGTAGACAGACACACCGACGACACACTCACACACTCACACACACACTATCAACCAAGGAAGAGAGAGAGAGGAGGAAGATAGGGGGAGGAGAGAGGGAGGTGGAGATCCCCCTGGTGTGGATGGGAGCCCAGGATAAGAGGAGGTGATCACAGGTAAAGCAAACCGATGGATGATCTAGACTGGTGATGCTTAGCCCAGCACAAACACAGTTCAGGGGTTATATGATAGGAACTGCTTAGCCCAGCACAAACACAGTTCAGGGGTTATATGATAGGAACTGCTTAGCCCAGCACAAACACAGCTCAGGGGTTATATGATAGGAACTGCTTAGCCCAGCACAAACACAGTTCAGGGGTTATATGATAGGAACTGCTTAGCCCAGCACAAACACAGCTCAGGGGTTATATGATAGGAACTGCTTAGCCCAGCACAAACACAGCTCAGGGGTTATATGATAGGAACTGCTTAGCTCAGCACAAACACAGTTCAGGGGTTATATGATAGGAACTGCTTAGCCCAGCACAAACACAGTTCAGGGGTTATATGATAGGAACTGCTTAGCCCAGCACAAACACAGTTCAGGGGTTATATGATAGGAACTGTTTAGCCCAGCACAAACACAGTTCAGGGGTTATGTGATAGGAACTGCTTAGCCCAGCACAAACACAGCTCAGGGGTTATATGATAGGAACTGCTTAGCTCAGCACAAACACAGTTCAGGGGTTATATGATAGGAACTGCTTAGCCCAGCACAAACACAGTTCAAGGGTTATATGATAGGAACTGCTTAGCCCAGCACAAACACAGCTCAGGGGTTATATGATAGGAACTGCTTAGCCCAGCACCAACACAGTTCAGGGGTTATATGATAGGAACTGCTTAGCCCAGCACCAACACAGCTCATGTGTGAGGAACAGGTTAGCTAGCTTGCACCACGGGGGTTGTTGACATCATGAACGGTAGCAAATACTCTGCCCTGTACGTGTTGTACATGTCTGGTACATAGTTAAATGTTTTTCTATGTTGTGAATAGAACGTGTGGGAGAAGAAGAACACATTGCAAACTGCAAAAATGTGTTTTATTATTTGTGTACTGTTTGTGTACTGTTTGTGTACTGTATGTGTACTGTTTGTGTACTGTTTGTGTACTGTATGTGTACTGTTTGTGTACTGTATGTGTACTGTTTGTGTACTGTTTGTGTACTGTATGTGTACTGTATGTGTACTGTTTGTGTACTGTATGTGTACTGTTTGTGTACTGTATGTGTACTGTATGTGTACTGTATGTGTACTGTATGTGTATTGTATGTGTACTGTTTGTGTACTGTATGTGTACTGTATGTGTACTGTTTGTGTACTGTTTGTGTACTGTTTGTGTACTGTATGTGTACTGTTTGTGTACTGTATGTGTACTGTATGTGTACTGTATGTGTACTGTATGTGTACTGTATGTGTACTGTTTGTGTACTGTATGTGTACTGTATGTGTACTGTTTGTGTACTGTATGTGTACTGTTTGTGTACTGTATGTGTACTGTATGTGTACTGTATGTGTACTGTATGTGTACTGTATGTGTACTGTTTGTGTACTGTATGTGTACTGTATGTGTACTGTTTGTGTACTGTATGTGTACTGTTTGTGTACTGTATGTGTACTGTTTGTGTACTGTATGTGTACTGTATGTGTACTGTTTGTGTACTGTATGTGTACTGTTTGTGTACTGTATGTGTACTGTTTGTGTACTGTATGTGTACTGTTTGTGTACTGTATGTGTACTGTTTGTGTACTGTATGTGTACTGTTTGTGTACTGTATGTGTACTGTTTGTGTACTGTATGTGTACTGTATGTGTACTGTATGTGTACTGTTTGTGTACTGTATGTGTACTGTTTGTGTACTGTATGTGTACTGTATGTGTACTGTTTGTGTACTGTATGTGTACTGTTTGTGTACTGTTTGTGTACTGTTTGTGTACTGTATGTGTACTGTATGTGTACTGTTTGTGTACTGTTTGTGTACTGTATGTGGTTGGGTCTAGCATGTTAAGAATAGGTGAGTTATTGCTTGAACGTTTTAATACAATTTTTATTTCACCTTTATTTAACCAGGTAGGCCAGTTGAGAACACCTTTATTTAACCAGGTAGGCTAGTTGAGAACACCTTTATTTAACCAGGTAGGCCAGTTGAGAACACCTTTATTTAACCAGGTAGGCCAGTTGAGAACACCTTTATTTAACCAGGTAGGCCAGTTGAGAACACCTGTATTTAACCAGGTAGGCTAGTTGAGAACACCTTTATTTAACCAGGTAGGCTAGTTGAGAACACCTTTATTTAACCAGGTAGGCCAGTTGAGAACACCTTTATTTAACCAGGTAGGCTAGTTGAGAACACCTTTATTTAACCAGGTAGGCTAGTTGAGAACACCTTTATTTAACCAGGTAGGTCAGTTGAGAACACCTTTATTTAACCAGGTAGGCCAGTTGAGAACACCTTTATTTAACCAGGTAGGCCAGTTGAGAACACCTTTATTTAAACCAGGTAGGCCAGTTGAGAACACCTTTATTTAACCAGGTAGGTCAGTTGAGAACACCTTTATTTAACCAGGTAGGCCAGTTGAGAACACCTTTATTTAACCAGGTAGGCCAGTTGAGAACACCTTTATTTAAACCAGGTAGGCCAGTTGAGAACACCTTTATTTAACCAGGTAGGCCAGTTGAGAACACCTTTATTTAACCAGGTAGGCCAGTTGAGAACACCTTTATTTAAACCAGGTAGGCCAGTTGAGAACACCTTTATTTAACCAGGTAGGTCAGTTGAGAACACCTTTATTTAACCAGGTAGGCCAGTTGAGAACACCTTTATTTAACCAGGTAGGCTAGTTGAGAACACCTTTATTTAACCAGGTAGGCCAGTTGAGAACACCTTTATTTAACCAGGTAGGCCAGTTGAGAACACCTTTATTTAAACCAGGTAGGCCAGTTGAGAACACCTTTATTTAACCAGGTAGGCCAGTTGAGAACACCTTTATTTAACCAGGGAGGCCAGTTGAGAACACCTTTATTTAACCAGGTAGGCCAGTTGAGAACACCTTTATTTAACCAGGTAGGCCAGTTGAGAACACCTTTATTTAAACCAGGTAGGCCAGTTGAGAACACCTTTATTTAACCAGGTAGGTCAGTTGAGAACACCTTTATTTAACCAGGTAGGCCAGTTGAGAACACCTTTATTTAACCAGGTAGGCTAGTTGAGAACACCTTTATTTAACCAGGTAGGCCAGTTGAGAACACCTTTATTTAACCAGGGAGGCCAGTTGAGAACACCTTTATTTAACCAGGTAGGCCAGTTGAGAACACCTTTATTTAACCAGGTAGGCCAGTTGAGAACACCTTTATTTAACCAGGTAGGCTAGTTGAGAACACCTTTATTTAACCAGGTAGGCCAGTTGAGAACACCTTTATTTAACCAGGTAGGCTAGTTGAGAACACCTTTATTTAACCAGGTAGGCTAGTTGAGAACACCTTTATTTAACCAGGTAGGTCAGTTGAGAACACCTTTATTTAACCAGGTAGGCCAGTTGAGAACACCTTTATTTAACCAGGTAGGCCAGTTGAGAACACCTTTATTTAAACCAGGTAGGCCAGTTGAGAACACCTTTATTTAACCAGGTAGGTCAGTTGAGAACACCTTTATTTAACCAGGTAGGCCAGTTGAGAACACCTTTATTTAACCAGGTAGGCCAGTTGAGAACACCTTTATTTAAACCAGGTAGGCCAGTTGAGAACACCTTTATTTAACCAGGTAGGCCAGTTGAGAACACCTTTATTTAACCAGGTAGGCCAGTTGAGAACACCTTTATTTAAACCAGGTAGGCCAGTTGAGAACACCTTTATTTAACCAGGTAGGTCAGTTGAGAACACCTTTATTTAACCAGGTAGGCCAGTTGAGAACACCTTTATTTAACCAGGTAGGCTAGTTGAGAACACCTTTATTTAACCAGGTAGGCCAGTTGAGAACACCTTTATTTAACCAGGTAGGCCAGTTGAGAACACCTTTATTTAAACCAGGTAGGCCAGTTGAGAACACCTTTATTTAACCAGGTAGGCCAGTTGAGAACACCTTTATTTAACCAGGGAGGCCAGTTGAGAACACCTTTATTTAACCAGGTAGGCCAGTTGAGAACACCTTTATTTAACCAGGTAGGCCAGTTGAGAACACCTTTATTTAAACCAGGTAGGCCAGTTGAGAACACCTTTATTTAACCAGGTAGGTCAGTTGAGAACACCTTTATTTAACCAGGTAGGCCAGTTGAGAACACCTTTATTTAACCAGGTAGGCTAGTTGAGAACACCTTTATTTAACCAGGTAGGCCAGTTGAGAACACCTTTATTTAACCAGGGAGGCCAGTTGAGAACACCTTTATTTAACCAGGTAGGCCAGTTGAGAACACCTTTATTTAACCAGGTAGGCCAGTTGAGAACACCTTTATTTAACCAGGTAGGCCAGTTGAGAACACCTTTATTTAACCAGGTAGGCTAGTTGAGAACACCTTTATTTAACCAGGTAGGCCAGTTGAGAACACCTTTATTTAACCAGGTAGGCCAGTTGAGAACACCTTTATTTAACCAGGTAGGCTAGTTGAGAACACCTTTATTTAACCAGGTAGGCCAGTTGAGAACACCTTTATTTAACCAGGTAGGCCAGTTGAGAACACCTTTATTTAACCAGGTAGGCCAGTTGAGAACACCTTTATTTAACCAGGTAGGCCAGTTGAGAACACCTTTATTTAACCAGGTAGGCCAGTTGAGAACACCTTTATTTAACCAGGTCGGCCAGTTGAGAACAAGTTCTCATTTACAACTGCGACCTGGCCAAGATAAAGCAAAGCAGTGCGACAAAAACAACAACACAGAATTACACATTAACAAACGTACAGTCAATTACACAATAGAAAAAACTATGTACAGTGTGTGCAAATGTAGAAGACGAGGGAGGTAAAGGCAATAAATAGGACATGGAGGCGAAATAATTACAATTTAGCATAAACACTGGAGTGATAGATGTGCAGATGATGATGTGCAAGTAGAGATACTGGGGTGCAACAGAGCAAGAGGATAAGTAACAATATGGGGATGAGGTAGTTGGGTGTGCTATTTACAGATGGGCTGTGTACAGGTACAGTGATCGGTAAGTTGCTCTGACAGGTGATGCTTAAAGTTAGAGAGGGAGATATAAGACTCTAGTGTCAGTGATTTTTGCAATTCGTTCCAGTCATTGGTTGCAAAGGCCAATGGAAGTGTTGGCTTTAGGGATGACCAGTGAAATATACCTGCTGGACTGCGTGCTGCAGGTGGGTGTTGCTATTGTGACACGTGAGCTGAGATAAGGCGGGGCTTTACCTAGCATAGACTTATAGATGACCTGGAGCCAGTGGGTTTGGCGATGAATATGTAGTGGGAGCCAGCCAATGAGAGCATACAGGTCACAGTGGTGGGTAGTATATGGGGCTTTGGTGACAAAACGGATGGCACTGTGATAGACTACGTCCAGTTTGCTGAGTAGAGTGTTGGAGGCTATTTTGTAAATGACATCGCCGAAGTCAAGGATCGGTAGGATAGTCAGTTTTATATGTTTATGTTAGGGTATGTTTGGCAGCATGAGCGAAGGATGCTTTGTTGTGAAATAGGAAGCCGATTCTAGATTTAATTTTGGATTGGAGATGCTTAATGTGAGTCTGGAAGGAGATTTTACAGTGTCACCAGACACCTCGGTATTTGTAGTTGTCCACAAATTTTAAGTCAGAATCGTCCAGAGTAGTGATGTTAGTAGGGACGGGAGGGTGTGGGCAGCAATCGGTTGAAGAGCATGCACTTAGTTTTACTTGCATTTAAAAGCAGTTGGAGGCCACGGAAGGAGTGTTGTATGGCATTGAAGCTCGTTTGGAAGTTTGTTAACACAGTGTCCAAAGAAGGGCCAGATGTATACAGAATGGTGTCGTCTGCTTAGAGGTGGATCAGAGAGTCACCAGCAGCAAGAGCGACATCATTGATATATAAAGAGAAAAGAGTCGGCTCTAGAATTGAACCCTGTGGCACCCCCACAGAGACTGCCAGAGGTTCGAACAACAGGCCCTCCAATTTGACACACTCTGTTACCTTTGCCTTGGGTACAGGAACAATGGTGGCCATCTTAAAGCATGTGGGGACATTAGACAGGGATAGAGAGATATTGAATATGTCCGTAAACACACCAGCCAGCTGGTCTGCGCATGCTCTGAGGACGCGGCTAGGAATGCCGTCTGGGCTGGCAGCCTTGCTAGGGGTAACACGTTTAAATGTCTTACTCACGTCGGCCACAGAGAAGGAGAGCCCACAGTCCTTGGTAGCGTGTCGCGTTGGTGGCACTGTATTATCCTCAAAGCGGATGAAGAAGGTGTTTAGTTTATCTGGACGTTGATGTCCGTGACATGGCTGGTTTTCCTTTTGTAGTCCGTGATTGTCTTGGAGCTTTACCGTGAGGGGTGACGAGGCAGCTCAGGACAGGGACAGGTTTGAAGCTGAGGCTGGCCCATGGGGTGATGAGAGGGGCAGTACCATGGCCCAGAGTAGTACCATGGCCCAGAGTAGTAGTACCGCGGCCCAGGGCAGTAGTACCATGGCCCATGGCAGTAGTACCACGGCCCAGGGCAGTAGTACCACGGCCCAAGGCAGTAGTACCACGGCCCAGGGCAGTAGTACCACCATGGCCCAGGGCAGTAGTACCACCATGGCCCAGAGCTACTGATAAGGAGTCACACAGAGAGAAGTGCCCTGTTTACATCCACCACCTGGCAGAGATGCACTCACATGAGTGTGTGTGTATGTTTGGATTCTTCCTCTATTTTCCCTCTGTATACAAACTCGTATTGATATTCCAGTACAGCTAATCCTAGAATATTATGTCTTTAACCTGGTTCACGTGATGAATATCTACTGTCAGTGAAATGAAATATTCTGGTGTTTAGTTGTATAATGATGGCAGGACCAGTAGAGGAGAGAATAGATTTGTGGGGGCATGTCGCCTAGCAACAGGGCCATAGTCCCCCTCACCGTGATGATGGATCTATAGCAGGGAGACATAGATCATCTTAGCCCACACAATAGACATAGAAATAGACATATAGATCACCGTAGCCCACAGACTAGATATAGAAATAGATACATAGGCTAAGTGACATCATAATATGATCTATGTTTGACAGTAGAACTGGGCCTATCGAGAAAAATCTCACGATAAATCGACGGAATTAATGCGCTAACGATAAATTGAACAATAAGTTTAGAACATCCATATACACCACAGTTTTTTTTAATTGACCCTTTTAACTAGTGCTAGCCATCGATTTTTCCATCATTAACAATAACACATATTAGTGTCATGACTGTCCTGTGAGGATCCAAATAGGCCAGATCAGGTTTGCAATTACTGACTTTAACCAGACCCCCTCTCACTCGCAGGACCTGGTGGGGTTTTAACAACTCACGGTGCCCTGTTGTAAATCAAGGTAGATCATTCAACTCTCCCTCTCCAATGTTCACCAGATGAATGTCTTTTGTTTCAACAGACCTTTTCCCGCTGAAACTCAACATGTTCTAAAGTGGATACTGGAACAATATTTCTAACATAGAACATGGAGAATGGTCAGATGCGATCTATAGAACACTAACGTCATTTTGTTTGTTATTTTGTGATGTCATTAAAAATGTTATGAAGGAAATACTGTAACTTGGAAAGTATACCCACAGCATGGACGAAGATTCCATCCTATGCGTGTGCACGTGATATGAAAATGATGAAAATGTTTTTGTTAAGAAAGGGATATGATTTTAGGAGCCATAAGAGATTTTTATAAATTACAAACTTTGCAGAGTGACAAGTCACGCACCTGAGTGAGGTCAGAGACCTGAGCATGTCAGCCTGACGGAACCGCCACTTTTGAACAAACTGTATAAAATGATGGGTTAAGAATTAACATACCAGACCAGATATACGTAGAGCTGCAGCTACACGTTAAAAGTGGTCTGAACTCTGAATATCAACACGAGGTAGAGACGATAAACTCACCTCTCTGACAATCACTGGTACGGCTGATTTGCTGTCCTAAGTAAAGTATCTAGAAAAGTGAATTTAAGTGGGACCATTCTACTACTATTCTCAAACCTTCATATTACGCTACTCTCATCACCCCACTGGGAACCATCGACACAGCTGGCTAGCACATTTTCAAAGAGGTATCTTCCAGAGCAAATGGAAGGAAAATCAACTGTCTAGTTCTGTTCAGGACTACAGGGCAAGTCACCGGATACCAGACAACAACAGAGATTAACAACAGAAGACTTGTTGGAACTCTTTTGGACAATCAGAGCCTTACAAGCGTGCCGCGAAAAGGCCCAAATCCCGTTTCCAAGGCTGCCCGTTTCCAAGAGAGATACACGGCTAAACAAGGCATCTCACGTAAATACATTCATGATTTCTTACTCCAAGCGGGTGGAGGTTCGTGTGCAAATTATAGGAATACTATTAGTGAGAGTAGTTTCTAAATGTACCAACGTTGTGTTTCTGTCCCTCTCTCTCTCTCTGTCTTTTTTAACAAGCAGCCATGTTGTTGTCAGTCTGCTAGGGACCTGTTTTTAACATATTAAGTGTGTATGTTTATCCTGTGTTACCCTTTAATTAGCTAGTAAATAAATACTTGACCATATTTGTATAGTACTGAATTATAAGTAAAGTCAAATAAAATTAAATTGATTTATATATCCCTTCATACATCAGCTGAAATCTCAATGTGCTGTACAGAAACCCAGCCTAAAACCCCAAAGAGCAAGCAATGCAGGTGTTGAAGCACGTTGGCTAGGAAAAACTCCCTAGAGTTTGGGATGGGATGTTTGCAGATGCAAGGAGGTTACAACTGTTCAGAATGATGATATGATATGAGGTTATGATTAATAAGTTGACTGTTTATAGATGTGATAGGTAAAGACCTTTTAGAGTTTCATTAGGGAGAGAGTAACTCTTTAAAGAACCGCTCTCGTGGTGCCCCAGATCCTAATGAGTTAATCGTTACATTATTAATTTAATCAGGTAAGAATCAAACATCATTAGTTTATAAGACAAATAAAAAGATTAATGTTAAAGTCAAGTCACGACATTAGAAAACTTATTTAATTCACGTTTCTCTAGTATAGGCTACTTATCATAATTAACGATATCAGCAAAATGCCTGTGATGTATGGTCGGTGTTGATCATTTTCAGTTTATCATCCCAGCTATACTCGACAGTATAAAGGCCTAGCATATTAAGGTTAGGAGCTTACGCTTGAGGAATTACGTTAGTACGAGTTAGTTAGTTGTGGCATTTGAGCAAGAATAAAATAATGACTTCTGTTCTGTCCACGCGATGTGATGGTCACGCTGCCCCACGCTACAGAAACAGGAGATAGACTATTGTCCTGTCCAGGGGATGTACTGGTACGTCAGGCTGCCTCACACTGCAGAAACAGGAAATAGACTATTGTCCTGTCCAGGGGATGTACTGGTATGTCAGGCTGCCTCACACTGCAGAAACAGGAGATAGACTATTGTCCTGTCCAGGGGATGTACTGGTATGTCAGGCTGCCTCACACTGCAGAAACAGGAGATAGACTATTGTCCTGTCCAGGGGATGTACTGGTATGTCAGGCTGCCTCACACTGCAGAAACAGGAGATAGACTATTGTCCTGTCTAGGGGATGTACTGGTATGTCAGGCTGCCTCACACTGCAGAAACAGGAGATAGACTATTGTCCTGTCCAGGGGATGTACTGGTATGTCAGGCTGCCTCACACTACAGAAACAGGAAATAGACTAGTGTCCTGTCCAGGGGATGTACTGGTACGTCAGGCTGCCTCACACTACAGAAACAGGAAATAGACTATTGTCCTGTCCAGTGGGTGTACTGGTACGTCACGCTGCCTCACACTACAGAAACAGGAAATAGGCTCCTGCTTTATGGGCCATTCGGACAAGGCGTACTACTATAATGCCAGCATGATGTTGACGCAGTAGTTTGTATGTCTGTGTGTGCATGTACAGTTGAAGTCAGAAAATTACAGACACTTAGGTTGGAGTCATTAAAACTTGTTTTTCAACCACTCCACACATTTCTTGGTAACAAACTACAGTTTTGGCAAGTCGGTTATGACATCTACTTTGTGTATGACACAAGTCATTTTTCCAACAATTGTTTACAGACAAATTATTTCACTTATAATTCACTGTATCACAATTCCAGTGGGTCAGAAGTTTACATACACTTAGTTGACAGTTGACTGTGCCTTTAAAAAGCTTGGAAAATTCCAGAAAATTATGTCATGGCAAAAACTTCTGATCGGCAAATTATATATATATTTTTCTTCCTTTATTTAACTAGGCAAGTCAGTTAAGAACAAATTCTCATTTTCAATGACGGCCTAGGATCAGTGGGTTAACTGCCTGTTCAGGGGCAGAACGACAGTTTTGTACCTTGTCAGCTCGGGGATTTGAAATTGCAACCTTTCGGTTACTAGTTGACATAATTTGAGTCAATTGGAGGTGTACCTGTGGATGTATTGCAAGGCCTACCTTCAAACTCAGTGCCTCTTTGCTTGACATCATGGGAAATTCAAAAGAAATCAGCCAAGACCTGGTTCATACTTGGGAGTCTTTTCCAAACGCCTGAAGGTACCACGTTGATCTGTACAAACAATAGTACGCAAGTATAAACACCATGGGACCACACATCCATCATACCGCTCAGGAAGGTGACGCGTTCTGTCTCCTAGAGATGAACGTACTTTGGTGCAGAAAGTGCAAATCAATCCCAGAACAACAGCAAAAGACCTTGTGAAGATGCTGGAGGAAACAGGTACAAAAGTATCTATATCCACAGTAAAAACAAGTCCTATATCGACATAACCTGAAAGGAAGCTCAGCAAGGAAGAACCCATTGCACCAAAACCGACATATAAAAGCCAGACTACAGGTTGCAACTGCACATGGGGACAAAGATTGTACTTTTTGGAGAAATGTCCTCTGGTCTGATGAAACAAAAATAGAACTATTTGGCCATAATGACCATCGTTATGTTTGGAGGAAAAAGGGGGACGCTTGCAAGCCGAAGAACACTATCCCAACCGTGGCAGCATCATATTGTGGGGGTGCTTTGCTGCAGGAGGGACTGGTGCACTTCACAAAATAGATGGCGTCATGAGGACAAAAAATTACGTGGATATATTGAAGCAACATCTCAGGACATCAGTCAGGAAGTTAAAGCTTGGTCGCAAATGGGTCTTCCGAATGGACAATTACCACAAGCATACTTCCAAAGTTGTGGAAAATTGCTTAAGGACAACAAAGTCAAGGTATTGGAGTGGCCATCACAAAGCCCTGACCTCAATCCTGTAGAAAATGTGTAGGTAGGACTGAAGAAGCGTGTGTGTGAGCAAGGAGGCCTACAAACCTGACTCAGTTACACCAGCTCTACTGGTTCCACCAGCTCCCAGCTCTACTGGTTCCACTCAGTTCCACCAGCTCCCAACTTATTGTGGGAAGCTTGTGGAAGGCTACCCGAAACGTTTGCCCCGAGTTAAACAATTTAAAGGCAATGCTACCAAATCCTAATTGAGTGTATGTAAACTTCTGACCCATTGGGAATGTGATGAAAGAAATAAAAGCTGAAATAAATCATTCTCTCTACTATTATTCTGACATTTCACATTCTTAAAATAAAGAGGTGATCCTAACTGACCAAAGATGGGTAATTCTTACTAGGATTAAATGTCAGGAATTGTGAAAAACTGAGTTTAAATGTATTTGGCTAAGGTGTATGTAAACTTCGACTTCAACTATACGTGTGTGTATGTGGCAATGTGAAATATGATGACTGTTGTACATTTATCAGGCTCTTTAGCTCTCTTTCTCTCATTCTCTCTCTTATCTCCACATTGATCTCTGTCAAGCCCCTCTCAGCCTCAGTGGCTTGGCTCAACAGAATCAATGCTTTCCACTCAGGACCTGACACAGTTAGCTAAGCTAACGCAGTAGCGGAAAGATGATTATGTTGTGTCTGTGCTAAAATTTAGCCTACAGATTAGAAACGTTGTTACAAAGTCATCATTTATGGGTTGAAACGACATTGTACTCCTTGTCTGTGGTGAGCAGTAGTCATGTTTCAGAGTGATGAGTTGTAGTTTAGTGATACTGTACAGCCCTATTACATCATACTGTAAATCATGCATATCTCTACTCTCTCGGTCAGCCACTCTGCTTTCCAGTGAGGTTATTTATAAACTGGTTTTACAAAGTCATCCGTGCTGGATGAATAACGTACAGAGGAGTTCCTGACCAGGGAAACCTTCAGGGCCCCTAGTTAGCCCATAACTAGAGTTTTTCCTGATCAGAAATGTTTAAAAAGTTTAGAAACCTTGTTTCTATGTTTCAATGTCGTCCATTTTTTATTATGCCACTATAAAATCCTCCCATTACTGACCTGTGCTGTCCTGTGCCGTCTGTCTGTCCCTGTCTGTCTGTCCTTCCACCAGCTGATTAGCGATGGCAGCTGTGTGTACGCCGAGGCGCTGTGGGACCATGTCACTATGGACGACCAGGAGCTGGGCTTCAAGGCGGGGGATGTCGTCGAGGTAGTGGATGCCACCAACAAGGAGTGGTGGTGGGGACGCATTCTGGACAGTGAGGGCTGGTTCCCAGCCAGCTTCGTCCGGGTAAGAAACCAACTCTACATCTGTCTGTCTCTCTCTCTCTCTCTCTCTCGCTCTCTCTCTCTCTCTCTGTCTCTGGACCTGAGGACAACAGAAATGAACTACTCTCTCTTATTTATCTTTGTTATATATTATTATTGCTAGGGTTGTAAGTGCTGCAGTTGTCCCCCCCCCCCCCAAAACATTCTGCATCTTAACTTTAGTGATCTGTTAGCGAGGGTATTCTATAACAATGGCACCTTTCTCCCTGGTCCCTGTAGTTGCGTGTGAACCAGGATGAGCCTATGGAGGAGTACCTAGCCCAGCTGGAGAAGCCTGGGGCTGGGGAGAATGACCAGCCAGGCGTGGGCCTGTTTCTGGGACCAGGCCTGCCTTGTAAGGAACAGATGAGGACTAATGTCATCAATGAGATCATGATCACAGAGAGAGACTACATCAAACACCTCAAAGACATCTGTGAGGTAAGTACAGCTCAGTTCAGACTACAGCGTCTCAGTTCAGACTACAGCGTCTCAGTTCAGACTACAGCCTCTCAGGTCAGACTACAGCGTCTCAGTTCAGACTACAGCATCTCAGTTCAGACTACAGCCTCTCAGGTCAGACTACAGCGTCTCAGTTTAGACTACAGCGTCTCAGTTCAGACTACAGCCTCTCAGTTCAGACTACAGCGTCTCAGTTCAGACTACAGCCTCTCAGTTCAGACTACAGCATCTCAGTTCAGACTACAGCGTCTCAGTTCAGACTACAGCGTCTCAGTTCAGATTAGGGCATCTCAACTTTCAACTTGATTATTTCTAGGAATTATTAACATATTTGACAGAGTAAAATCAGATAGACCTCTGTATAATCTACTACATGGGTCTACTGTTCCTCTCAGGGTTACATCAAGCAGTGCCGTAAGAGGATAGACATGTTCACAGAGGAGCAGCTGCTGTGTATCTTCGGAAACATCGAGGACATCTACCGCTTCCAGAAAAAGTTCCTGAAAGGTCTGGAGAAAAGGTTCAACCAGGAGCAGCCGCACCTCAGCGAGATCGGATCCTGCTTCCTTGAACATGTGAGTAGTGTTCAACACTGTCACACCCTGACCATAGTTTGCTTTGTATGTTTCTATGTTTTGTTTGGGTCGTCATCCAAACCTTGGGGATGGTACCAGATATAATGGTCAGGTTGGGGGGGAGTACATGGGTCGTCATCCAAACCTTGGGGATAGTATCATATATAATGGTCAGGTTAGGGGGAGTACATGGGTCGTCATCCAAACCTTGGGGATAGTTCCAGATAGTACCAGATATAATGGCCAGGTTAGGGGGAGTACATGGGCCTCCTTCCAAACATTGGTGATAGTAACAGATATAATGGTCAGGTTAGGGGGAGTACATGGGCCTCCTTCCAAACATTGGTGATAGTAACAGATATAATCATCAGGTAGAAAACATGGCTTAAATGATTCAGCAATCAATGGGGCAGAGAGCTGCAGCAAAACAATGGATCGAGCATATCTGCCCAAGGGGATTTTCTTTTACGTCAATCTTAAGCAAGGCATCAAGCACATCAAAGATAGTAAGTTGTTGAAATTGAATCAACGTTGATGGGTTAACCGCTGAGTCGGCTAGAGGCAGCCAGAGGGAAGAGTATTCGATTGACTGACCGGGGTCAATTAAACCACCGTTTCTTTCAAATAAAAAAGCCTGCAGAGATAAAATGCAGACTTAAAGCATCTGTAGTGGCTAAATTGTCCAATAGAATTGTCCCAAATTCCATTCTAATGCTTTAGCCGCGATGGAGATTGGTGAAATGTTAGTCTTGACGCAGACAAATCGAATGTCCAGAGTTTTGATTCAAGTTGGCTAATTGACTAACCGGGTATCTGCATTGTGTCCTGCCACCCACCACCCGTCAAACCCTCTTTTACGCTACTGCTGCTCTCTGTTCATCATATATGCATAGTCACTTTAACCATATCTACATGTACATACTACCTCAGCCTGACTAACTGGTGTCTGTATGTAGCCTCGCTACTGTATATAGCCTCTACTGTATATAGCCTCTTTACTGTATATAGCCTCGCTACTTTTATAGCCTCGCTACTGTATATAGCCTGTCTTTTTACTGTTGTTTTATTTCTTTACTTACCTATTGTTCACCTAATTTCCTTTTTTTTGCACTATTGGTTAGAGCCTGTAAGTAAGCATTTCACTGTAAGGTCTTGTATTCGACACACGTGACAAATAAACTTTGATTTGAAAAATCATACTCCATTCATTTGTCATTCTTCTGGATACAAAAATGTACAGAACATTTTCTACCAAAATGAATTCTGATCATTCAACTAAAGAAACAAACAGCATGGTACACAAGTCTAAATACTGTGTGCTGCCGTTCCAGTCCCTCCCAGTTGGCCTCTGAGCTTCTCTGCCTTTTAACCTTATTCTCCATCGGCCTGTAGAGGGGGAACACACACTTTACAGGGGATTAATGGCAAACACCCACACGACAGAACTGCATCGTGAATTGGAAACATGCTAATAAACAACAGGACCTATTTGTCTCCTGCGGCATGACTTATTCCATTCTTCTCAGTTAGGATGCCAGAGTCAGACAGAACTTGCTTAGTCATGGAGAAGATAAGGAGGAATTTGTACGATTCAGTGCATTTACCGTTTTCCAAAATGTAGAAGGATCACCAGCAGTTTACGTTAGGGATCCAAGTCAAGAAACCTCTCTAGAGCCTAATTTTCATTGTTTCAAACCGCCATGTTTACGCGTCCTGTCTCTTCCTCTCCCTCCTCAGCAAACAGACTTCCAGATCTACTCGGAGTACTGTAACAACCACCCCAACGCCTGTGTGCAGTTGTCCAGGCGGATGAAGACCAACAAGTACGTGTTCTTCTTCGAGGCTTGTCGTCTGCTGCAGAAGATGATTGACATCTCGCTGGATGGGTTCCTGCTCACGCCCGTTCAGAAGATCTGCAAGTACCCTCTGCAGCTGGCCGAGCTACTGAAATACACCAACCCCCAGCACAGGTAAGTACCCTCTGCAGCTGGCCGAGCTACTGAAATACACCAACCCCCAACACAGGTAAGTACCCTCTGCAGCTGGCCGAGCTACTGAAATACACCAACCCCCAGCACAGGTAAGTACCCTCTGCAGCTGGCCGAGCTACTGAAATACACCAACCCCCAACACAGGTAAGTACCCTCTGCAGCTGGCCGAGCTACTGAAATACACCAACCCTCAGCACAGGCAAGTACCCTCTGCAGCTGGCCGAGCTACTGAAATACACCAACCCCCAGCACAGGTAAGTACCCTCTGCAGCTGGCCGAGCTACTGAAATACACCAACCCCCAGCACAGGTAAGTACCCTCTGCAGCTGGCCGAGCTACTGAAATACACCAACCCCCAGCACAGGTAAGTACCCTCTGCAGCTGGCCGAGCTACTGAAATACACCAACCCCCAGCACAGGTACTGTAAACCAGCACACTCATTCTACTGTACAGTCTAACCTACAGCTAATTCACTTACAGCAGTGGTACTGACACTGATAATATATTTAGTTATTCTCAGATTGTAAATTGGCAGCCATGTTAGTGACTTTTATATAAAACAAAGTTTTTATAAGATACAGTGTGATGTGAGAGAGAAAGGAAGTAGAGATAGAGGCATAGAGTCTAACATGGTCATCTGGGATCAGGGACTATAGGGACGTGGAGGCTGCCTTGAACGCCATGAAGAACGTGGCCAGGCTGATCAATGAGAGGAAGCGACGCCTGGAGAACGTCGACAAGATCGCTCAATGGCAGCGCTCCATAGAGGACTGGGAGGTGAGGAACAGTGCATCATGGGTCATGGAACAGAATCCATGACTAGGGGTCAGGTTTTTTTCTGACCAGGTGACTTGATCTGGAAACCAGGCCTGAAGTCAGGACCAACTCCGGGCCCTAGCTATACAATACACATCTGTTGGATGAACAATCTCTGTATCTCATGCCCCCCTGTATCTCTGCAGGCTCTAACATATATTTCTTGTGTGGGTTTGACCATGGTCAGGGAGAAGATATCCTCAGTAAAAGTTCAGATCTGATCTTCTCTGGAGAGCTGACGAAGATCTCCCAGCCTCAGGCTAGGAGCCAGCAGCGCATGTTCTTCCTCTTCGACCACCAGATGGTCTACTGCAAAAAGGTGAGCAACGCTGTTAAAAACTCCAACCCTTCCCTGACCATGTACGCCTTAGGGCTAGTAACACTTCCCTGTATCCCTCTAGGACCTCCTTCGCAGGGACATGCTAGGCCCTCCTGCGCAGGGACATGCTAGGAACTCCTGCGCAGGGATATGCTAGGACCTTCTGCGCAGGGACATGCTAGGACCTCCTGCGCAGGGACATGCTGTACTGTTAGGGTTAGAAACACTTCCCTGTATCCCACTAGGACCTCCTGCGCAGGGACATGCTAGGACCTCCTGCGCAGGGACATGCTAGGAACTCCTGCGCAGGGATATGCTAGAACCTTCCGCGCAGGGACATGCTAGGACCTCCTGCGCAGGGACATGCTGTACTGTTAGGGTTAGAAACACTTCCCTGTATCCCACTAGGACCTCCTGCGCAGGGACATGCTAGGACCTCCTGCGCAGGGACATGCTAGGACCTCCTGCACAGGGACATGCTATGCCCTCCTGCGCAGGGACATGCTAGGCCCTCCTGCACAGGGACATGCTAGGACCTCCTGCACAGGGACATGCTAGGACCTCCTGCACAGGGACATGCTAGGCCCTCCTGCACAGGGACATGCTAGGCCCTCCTGCACAGGGACATGCTAGGACCTCCTGCGCAGGGACATGCTAGGACCTCCTGCACAGGGACATGCTGTACTGTTAGGGTTAGTAACACTTCCCTGTATCCCTCTAGGACCTCCTGCTCAGGGACATGCTAGGACCTCCTGCGCAGGGACATGCTGTACTGTAAGCGTTAGTAACACATCCCTGTATCCCACTAGGACCTCCTGCGCAGGGACATGCTGTACTGTAAGGGTCGTATGGACATGGACCAGATGGAGGTGGTGGATGTGGAGGACGGGAAGGAGAAGGACTTCAACGTGTCGGTGAAGAACGCTCTGAAACTGTGCTCGCTGGCGGGTGACGAGGTCCACCTGCTGTGTGCCAAGAAGCCTGAGCAGAAACAACGCTGGCTCCGAGCCTTCCAGGACGAGAGGAGGCAGGTGCAGCACGACCGCGAGACAGGTGAGGAGACGCCGCCCCGTTGCCTTAGGGATAACTGTCAGTTAACCGTCTCTGTCATGGTTGTACGCCTCCGTTTGAAAAAAGGTATGCGATGAACTGCCGACCTGTGTTATTGCTAGTCAGCTTAAAGCCACTGGCTGTGCTTCCTTTCCTGTTTAGTCAAATGTGAGTTTGGCCCTCCTGTCTCTCTAATGCTGCAGTAGTAGTTGAAACAGCTGTTGGGGCTGTGGTCAGAGAACCACCAGGAAGAGAAGGGTATGCTAATGTCTCAGAGTGTCATTGATCCCTCGGATAAACAGGCAAAAGGCCCATCAATCCATCTCAGCTGTCCGCTTCGCTTCTCTGACGTAGTCTCAGGGTTTTGTCTGGGATTTGTCATGTGTGGAGGGTTCTGGTTGGAAATTCAGTGGGCTCTTTCTCTGAGGCTGTCTGCCTTCCTAACCCTGATCCCCCTGGAAAACAAAGCATATGGATGCTCCTGAAACGTTCTCATCCAACAATCTGGTCTTGTGTTATTCTGTTCACTCTGAAAAGCTGGGTATTGATAGGTGGTCCTGGCAGAATGAATCTGTGATATCCACAATGACCTATGCCCTATGTGGTTTCCACCTCCAGGATTCTCTATCACTGAGGTCCAGAAGAAACAGGCCATGCTCAACGCCTGCAAAAGCCATCCAGCTGGGAAGCCCAAAGGTATGTCTGGGTAATGTAGTCCTTAGGGGGTTATGTTGAATATGGTTGCATGGCAGGAAAACTAAATTTCCCTTTGGGAGGTTTAGGTTTGGCTGTGTGGATGGGTACGTGTCAAAGGTTTGATCTACAGTACCAGTCAACAGTTTGGACACCTACTCATTCAGTAGGTGAATGACAGACACCTACTAATACCTACTCACCTACTCATAACACATATGGAATCATGTAGTAACCAAAAAAGTGTTAAACAAATCAGTTAGTCACCTGGAATGCATTTCAATTAACAAGTGTGCCTTGTTAAAAGTACATTTGTTGAATTTCTTTCATAAAAGGAAGATAGTCCTATTTGGTAAAAGACCAAGTCCATTTTATGGCAAGAACAGCTCAAATAAGCAAAGAGAAACGACAGTCCATCATTACTTTAAGACATTAAGGTTAGTCAATCCAGAAAAGTGCAGTCACAAAAACCATCAAGCGCTATGATGAAACTGGCTCTCATGAGGACCACCACTGGAAAGGAAGTCCCAGAGTTACCTCTGCTGCAGAGGATAAGTTCATTAGAGTTAACTGCCCCTCAGATTGCAGCTCAAATAAATGCTTCTCTGAGTTAAAGTAACAGGCATCTCAACATTAACTGTTCAGAGGGGACTGTGTGAATCAGGCCTTCATGGTCGAATTGCTGCAAAGAAAATACTACTAAAGGACACCAATAATAAGAAGAGACTTGCTTAGGCCAAGAAACACCAGCAATGGACATTAGACCAGTGGAAATCTGTCTTTTGGTCTGATGAGTCCAAATTTTTGATTTTTGGTTCCAATCGCCGTGTCTTTGTGAGATGCAGAGTAGGTAAATGCATATGTGGTTTCCACCGTGAAGCATGGAGGAGGAGGTGTGATGTGTGGGGGTGCTTTGCTGGTGACACTGTCTGTGATTTATTTAGAATTCAATGCACACGTAACCAGCATGGCTACCACAGCCTTCTGCAGTGATACGCCATCACATCTGGTTTGCACTTAGTGGGACTATCATGTGTTTTTCAACAGGACAATGAACCAACACACCTCCAGGCTGTGTGAGGGCTATTTGACCAAGAAGAAAAGTGATGGAGTGCTGCATCAGATGACCTGGCCTCCACAATAACCTGACCTCAACCCAATTGAGATGATTTGAGATGAGTTGGACGGCAGAGTGAAGGAAAAAACAGCCAACAAATGCTCAGCATTTATGGAAACTACTTCAAGACTGTTAGAAAAGCATTCCAGATTAAGCTGGTTGAGAGAAAAGGGTGGCAAAGGGTGGCTACTTTGAAGAATATAAAATATATTTTGATTTGTTTAACACTTTTTTGGTTACTACATGATTCCATATGTGTTATTTCTTCACTATTATTCTACAATGGAGAAAATAGTAACAATAAAGAAAACCCTTTGAATGAGTCGGTGTGTGACTGGTACTGTAGGTCAACATTGAAATGGTATTTTGGTATTTCATTAGGATGCCCATTAGCTGTTGTGAAAGCAGCAGCTACTCTTCCTGGGGTCCACACAGAACATGACTCATGACATAATATAGAACAGCTCAAGGACTGAACTGCAAACACACACTGTACTGTGCATTTAAAAAACCCTAGTCTCTCGTCACAGCCTTGACATTAACATGTTGAAAATTAAGTCTCTGATTTAGTTCTGGGTGCTGAGATTACTCTGTTCTCCTCTCCCCAGCAGTGACCCTTAGATTACTGACCCCCCCCCCCCTCTGTTCTCCTCTCCCCAGCAGTGACCCTTAGATTACTAACCCTCCCCCTCTGTTCTCCTCTCCCCAGTGGCGACCCTTAGATTACTAACCCTCCCCCTCTGTTCTCCTCTCCCCAGCAGTGACACAGAGATTACTAACCTCCCCTCTGTTCTCCTCTCCCCAGCGATGACACGGCCCTATTGTGACTTCCTGCTCCGTCAGAAGCAGCCATCTCTGCCCAGCAGGGTTCCCCAGCAGCAGGTCTTCATGCTGGCTGAGCCCAAACGAAAGGCAACCACCTTCTGGCAAAACATTGGCAGACTAACGCCTTTCAAGAAGTGAACCGCCAAAGGAGAGGAGAGCTCTCCGCTCGTGCCTGAACTTAACTTTTTATGCCAGATGCTCGTTTTTTTATTATATATATATATATGTATACATAATCCTATCCTAATTGATATACTGATATCGTGAAAGATTATTACAATGATATTTTCTTCTTTGAGAAAGCACTTTATAGGTTGGTTACAATTAGACTTGGGAATGGTTCTTCCGGACATTGTGTGTATATATACATGTTGGGAGACCGTCACGAGGACTATTATACCTGCAACTGCAACCAACAACCGATTGGTTCCACTACTGCTGCGTGATCATGTGACTGACTGCCTGTGAGGCTCCTCTTTATGAAAGACGTTGACTGGCGACAGCAAAATGTGACATTTTTTCCCCCCCATTGTTTTTGTTTTCCGACTAAATGCCAACTGTTCACAATGCCAGAAACATGTTACTTTTGCATTTAAGTTTCTTTCTGGAACAAAAAAAAAAGGTGAAAAATTGTGATAAAGGTTTATTGTACTTCTCTCTGTACAAAAAAAAAATGTTTTCCTGGTTTATTTTAATTATTTAATAAGAGTCACACGCCTAACCTTTGAACTTTCCCAAACTCGGTCCTCTGGACCCCAAGGGGTGCACATTTTGGTTTTTGCCCCTAACACTACACAGCTGATTCAAATGGTCAAAGCTTGATGATTATCAAAAACTAAACATGTACCCCTTGAGGACTGAGTTTGGGATCCCTGCCTTACCCTGTGCGTCATTAACTTCTTAATGGAAGTGCCATCTGAAGAGTGTACGGATGCTTTGAAACACACAGTATGAAGAGTACTGTTTTACCTTTATAAACCCCTACATTTACATTCATTTAGCAACACATTTTCAGATTCTACAGGTACGGTATTCTCAAAATGAGGCTGGATTGAAGAGGTGCAACTGCACTTTTGTTTCCCATTGGAACGCTGTCTGTCTGTGACACCTTCCAGAAGTGTTCATTTACAGGTGAATATTCAGGGTTTCTGGCAAGACAAAGTTGTCTGTTGTGACCAAAAAAATAAATGCGTGTTCACGCTGATGAAGAGACTACAGGCTCCCTTGTATTCCTGCTGGTGAGGAGACTACAGGGAGCTTGTATTCCTGTTGATGAGGAGACTACAGGGAGCTTGTATTCCTGCTGGTGAGGAGACTACAGGGAGCTTGTATTCCTGTTGATGAGGAGACTACAGGGAGCTTGTATTCCTGTTGATGAGGAGACTACAGGGAGCTTGTATTCCTGCTGGTGAGGAGACTACAGGGAGCTTGTATTCCTGTTGATGAGGAGACTACAGGGAGCTTGTATTCCTGCTGGTGAGGAGACTACAGGGAGCTTGTATTCCTGTTGATGAGGAGACTACAGGGAGCTTGTATTCCTGTTGATGAGGAGACTACAGGGAGCTTGTATTCCTGTTGATGAGGAGACTACAGGGAGCTTGTATTCCTGCTGATGAGGAGACTACAGGGAGCTTGTAATCCTGTTGATGAAGAGACTACAGGCTCCCTTGGATTCCTGCTGGTGAGGAGACTACAGGGAGCTTGTATTCCTGTTGATGAGGAGACTACAGAGAGCTTGTATTCCTGTTGATGAGGAGACTACAGGGAGCTTGTATTCCTGTTGATGAGGAGACTACAGGGAGCTTGTATTCCTGCTGATGAGGAGACTACAGGGAGCTTGTATTCCTGTTGAAGAGGAGACTACATGGAGCTTGTATTCCTGTTGATGAGGAGACTACAGGGAGCTTGTATTCCTGCTGATGAGGAGACTACAGGGAGCTTGTATTCCTGCTGATGAGGAGACTACAGGGAGCTTGTATTCCTGTTGATGAGGAGACTACAGGGAGCTTGTATTCCTGTTGAAGAGGAGACTACATGGAGCTTGTATTCCTGTTGATGAGGAGACTACAGGGAGCTTGTATTCCTGTTGATGAGGAGACTACAGGGAGCTTGTAATCCTGTTGATGAGGAGACTACAGGGAGCTTGTATTTCTGTTGCTGAGGAGACTACAGGGAGCTTGTAATCCTGCTGATGAGGAGACTACAGGGAGCTTGTATTCCTGTTGAAGAGGAGACTACAGGGAGCTTGTATTCCTGTTGATGAGGAGACTACAGGGAGCTTGTAATCCTGTTGATGAAGAGACTACAGGCTCCCTTGTATTCCTGCTGGTGAGGAGACTACAGGGAGCTTGTATTCCTGTTGATGAGGAGACTACAGAGAGCTTGTATTCCTGTTGATGAGGAGACTACAGGGAGCTTGTATTCCTGTTGATGAGGAGACTACAGGGAGCTTGTATTCCTGCTGATGAGGAGACTACAGGGAGCTTGTATTCCTGTTGATGAGGAGACTACAGGGAGCTTGTATTCCTGTTGAAGAGGAGACTACATGGAGCTTGTATTCCTGTTGATGAGGAGACTACAGAGAGCTTGTATTCCTGCTGATGAGGAGACTACAGGGAGCTTGTATTCCTGCTGATGAGGAGACTACAGGGAGCTTGTATTCCTGTTGATGAGGAGACTACAGGGAGCTTGTATTCCCGTTGAAGAGGAGACTACATGGAGCTTGTATTCCTGTTGATGAGGAGACTACAGGGAGCTTGTATTCCTGCTGATGAGGAGACTACAGGGAGCTTGTATTCCTGTTGATGAGGAGACTACAGGGAGCTTGAAGATTCCAGGGAAATACAGTGTATTCAGAAAGTATTCAGACCCCTTACCTTTTTCCACATTTTGTTACGATTGCCATATTCTAACATGGATTAAATAAATAAACATTCCTATCAATCTACACACAATACCCTATAAAGACGAAGCAAAAACAGGTTTAGGTTTTTTTGCAAATATATTAAAAAAAGATATTAAAAACCAACTACTGGTTGATTGTGGCGGGCCGGGCGCAGTGCACGCTAACCAAGGTGTTTCCTCCGATACGTTGGTGCGTCTGGCTTCCGGGTTGGATGTGCACTGTGTTAAGAAGCAGTGTGGCTTGGTTGGGTTGTGTATCGGAGGACGCATGACTTTCAACCTTCGTTTCTCCCGAGCCCGTATGGGAGTTGTAGCGATGAGATAAGATAGTAGCTACTAACAATTGGATACCACGAAATTGGGGAGAAAAAGGGGGTAAAATGTTAAAATAAAATAAAAATGTAAAGGCCAGAACCTACGAACAGTGGCTAGTCCTCTTCTGGCTGTGCCCGGTGGAGATTTTAAGAGTACATGGCCATTAAGGCTAGATTGTTCTTCAAGATGTTCAAAAGTTCATAGATGACCAGCAGGGTCAAATAATAATAATCACAGTGGTTGTAGAAGGAGCAACTCAAGATTAAATGTCATTTGGATTTTCATAGCTGAGCATTAATCATTTGTTTAGTTATCATGTTTGTGATATTATAATGTAATGTGTTCAATGGAGTTGAGGTCAGGGCTCTGTGCAGGCCAGTCATGTTCTTCCACACCGATCTCGACAAACAATTTCTGTATGGACCTCGCTTTGTTTACGGGGGAATTGTCATGCTGAAACAGGAAAGGCCTTCCCCAAACTGTTGCCACAAAGTTGGAAGAAAACAATTGTCTAGGTTGGCATTGTATGCTGTAGCGTTAAGATTTCCCTTCACTGGAACGAAGGGGCCCGAACCATTCCTCCTCCACCAAACTGTACAGTTGGCACTATGCATTGGGGCAGGTAGAGTGCCATATGGTGAAGCTTGATTCATCACTCAAGAGAATGCATTTCCACTGCTCCAGAGTCCAATGGCGGCGAGCTTTACACCACTCCAGCCGACGCTCTGTAGTGTTCAACCATGGAAACCCATTTCAGGAAATTCCAGACAAACGGTTCTTGTGCTGATATTGCTTCTAGAGGCAGTTTGGAACTCGGTAGTGAGTGCTGCAACCGAGGACAGATGATTTTTATGCACTTCAGCACTCGGCGGTCCCGATCTGTGAGCTTGTGTGGCCTACCACTTCGCGGCTGAGCCGTTGTTGCTCCAAGACGTTTCCACTTCACAACAACAGCACGTACAGTTGCCCGAGGCAGCTCTAGCAGGGAAGAATTTTGAATAAGGTGGCATCCTATGACGGTGCCATGTTGAAAGTCACTGGGCTCTTCAGGAAGGCAATTTTACTGGCAATGTTTGTCTATGGAGATTGCATGGCTGTGTGCTCGATTTTGTACACCTGTCAGCAACGGGTGTGGCTGAAATAGCCGAATCCACTAATTTGAAGGGGTGTCCACATACTTTTGTTCATGAAGTCCCCCACTAATACTTAAATACATGTAATTTTGTTCTTGAAACATTTAATTTAACTACTGTAGAATTTCATTAATTCTTATGGAGGACTGCTCCTACAGGGGACTGCCAATATGGCCGACCGGTGGCTTCTAAACCTCTCAATCACTGAGGTATAATAAGAGGTGGAGACTGCGTCCAAGATGTCCGCGGTTATTTTCAAGGTATTCTATTCACGTTCAAATACGCAGATTTATGGACCATCTCTATCCGGGTTGCATTTGGTTTATACGGACCGACATCAATGTGCACTAACAGTCAGTGCTGCACACAGGGAGCACCGCGAGCAGAAACGATGTCATCACGTTATCCAAAAACATTGCAGACATCGGATGAATATAAAATGTTACCTCGTACCCCATCGCCCGGTGTTATCGTAAAATCACCATATCACCTCGAACCCCATTGCTCGGTGTTATCGTAAATCACCACATCACCTCGAGCCCCATCGCTCAGTGTTATCGTAAATCACCACATCACCTCGAGCCCCATCGCTCAGTGTTATCGTAAATCACCGTATCACCTCACACCCCATCGCTCAGTGTTATCGTAAAACACCGTATCACCTCACACCCCATCGCTCGGTGTTATCGTAAAACACCGTATCACCTCACACCCCATCGCTCAGTGTTATCGTAAAACACCGTATCACCTCACACCCCATCGCTTGGTGTTATCGTAAAACCCCGTATCACCTCACACCCCATCGCTCAGTGTTATCGTAAAACACCGTATCACCTCACACCCCATCGCTCAGTGTTATCGTAAAACACCGTATCACCTCACACCCCATCGCTCTGTGTTATCGTAAAACCCCGTATCACCTCACACCCCATCGCTCAGTGTTATCGTAAAACACCGTATCACCTCACACCCCATCGCTCGGTGTTATCGTAAAACCCCGTATCACCTCACACCCCATCGCTCAGTGTTATCGTAAAACCCTGTATCACCTCACACCCCATCGCTCAGTGTTATCGTAAAACACCGTATCACCTCACACCCCATCGCTCTGTGTTATCGTAAAACCCCGTATCACCTCGGACCCCATCGCTCGGTGTTATCGTAAAACCCTGTATCACCTCACACCCCATCGCTCAGTGTTATCGTAAAACACCGTATCACCTCACACCCCATCGCTCAGTGTTATCGTAAAACACCGTATCACCTCACACCCCATCGCTCTGTGTTATCGTAAAACCCCGTATCACCTCACACCCCATCGCTCAGTGTTATCGTAAAACACTGTATCACCTCACACCCCATCGCTCGGTGTTATCGTAAAACCCCGTATCACCTCACACCCCATCGCTCAGTGTTATCGTAAAACCCCGTATCACCTCACACCCCATCGCTCAGTGTTATCGTAAAACACCGTATCACCTCACACCCCATCGCTCTGTGTTATCGTAAAACCCCGTATCACCTCGGACCCCATCGCTCGGTGTTATCGTAAAACCCCGTATCACCTCACACCCCATCGCTCGGTGTTATCGTAAAACCCCGTATCACCTCACACCCCATCGCTCAGTGTTATCGTAAATCACCACATCACCTCGGACCCCATCGCTCGGTGTTATCGTAAAACCCCGTATCACCTCACACCCCATCGCTCAGTGTTATCGTAAAACCCCGTATCACCTCACACCCCATCGCTCAGTGTTATCGTAAAACACTGTATCACCTCACACCCCATCGCTCTGTGTTATCGTAAAACCCCGTATCACCTCGGACCCCATCGCTCGGTGTTATCGTAAAACCCCGTATCACCTCACACCCCATCGCTCAGTGTTATCGTAAATCACCACATCACCTCGGACCCCATCGCTCGGTGTTATCGTAAAACCCCGTATCACCTCACACCCCATCGCTCGGTGTTATCGCAAATCACCACATCATCCTTGGATCCCCAAAGATGTGCAGGTGACATGATTCAATGAAATGGTTAAATAAAAAACTTTGACAAATTCTCATAATAGTATTTATTTTGTAGTCTTTCTCGACAACCCAAAAACACATTACAAAACAGATTCAGTAACTGAGGTGACTTAGATTAGATAGACGAGTGACTCAGACAATGATATAAAATTGGGTGAGTTCTGGTGGAGTCTTGAGGTAACTTGGGAGAGACATCTCACTTCAGTTAAGTACTGGCTTCCTTAAAACTGTGTCTCAAATAAGAATTTAATGTTTCTTCTCTTCCAGTAGTGCTTAGAAAATTATAATACATTGAATAATTTAATAAAAGTCTCAAACCTGTTGAAAATGTCTCAGGTTAGCATTGATTTTAAAACGTTTGTGGCTCTTGGTGTGGTTAAGCCCAAACCAATGACACAAAGGAATCAGTAGACATGTTCAGGTATGATACATACATATAAGCATACAAACATCTGTACATGCAACGGTTTCAGTATTTTCAACCTCTGAAAATAGAATTATACACAATCACTCATTGTCTGCAGGACTGAGTCCAAGTAGTTAAGTAGTTAATAGTTAGTCAATAGAAGACTTTCCTTTGGCGACCAGTAGTAGATCACATGTCACGACAGGTCCGTAATCATTCTGCTGTCATGATGTAGGGGATCTTAGGACAAATGGTCCAATTATCTGTCTGAACTCTGTGTCCACAACATCTCCCAATGGGCAAAGAGTGTGGAGAATGATTTAGTGTTGGAATGGACACAGAGGCACAAAACTGAACAAAAATAAATAATAGTAATGGCCCAACAGACAAAATGTCGACACAGCGTCATCTAGGGAAATAATACTCTGCCAGCAACGTTACTAAAAACAAGTCAAATAAAAACCCACACGGCTTTCAGTAGTAATCCTAAAGCTGGAATCGTTAATGGTGAAACAGCCATATCCGTTTGTGATATCACCACTGCAAAACAACCAACGCTGTAGTTCCCCCTCTGACACGAGAAATTGAGGAACACAAAACATACTGCACATAACAGTGGTGGGGGCAGCCAGTGGCACCGTTTCCCCCCTCCCTACTGAGGATTCCATCTTTAGGTTTGTTTGTATGAAATCCCCCCCCCCCCCTTTCTTATTTAAGGTTTCAAATTAAGACACGATATCAGTGCTAAAACAATTGCAGTTCTTATTCTTAGTTCCTTTAGATTCAATCTTTTTGGTGATTTTGCATGTCTCAGGTAGATTGAGCGAGCGTTATTTAGCATACACACACGCATTTACCTCGATATGGATCCCAAAAATAAAAACTCATCCAAACTCTCTTTTAATGACTTAAAATAGTTAACTACACGTTTCTAAAGACAGTCCACAAAACACAAGTTTGCATGGAGGAGACTTCCAGTAGCCATCTGACGGAAGATATGCAGCAGAGTGAGCGAAGGATTCTGGGATAGCGTTAAAATCCAAACAGGAATAGTCAGGAGTGGGAAGATTCTCTTCATCCCGTTCTGAACAGACCTGTTGATGTATGGTTAGGATTCAGATTCGCATCACGCCTATAAAAAGGAAGGAAGAACAGCTGAAGGGGGTCATAATCATCACCACCAGCTGTAGACCACTGGACGGGAGTGTCGATGCATATCTACCATCTTCTGACCTGAAGAGAAGCAGAGGAAAAGTTGATTAATACACAGTAATACCGATTCTTTGTTTTCCCACACATAAAATGTCCATCTATTGACCATTGCCAAATTTTCCCAACATGTTTGACAACTCTTTAAAATGGTAACAAGTAGACCACCCTTCCTGTGACAACGCTTTAAAATGGTAACAAGTAGACCACCCTTCCTGTGACAACCCTTTAAAATGGTAACAAGTAGACCACCCTTCCTGTGACAACGCTTTAAAATGGTAACAAGTAGACCACCCTTCCTGTGACAACCCTTTAAAATGGTAACAAGTAGACCACCCTTCCTGTATTTTCCTGCCTGAAAAGTAAAAAAAAAAAAAAAAAAGTGATTTTATAACTATGAAATTATGCAATTTTCTATGCTCTTGTATGTCCATGTGGTCAGTGTTTGTCCCAGGCAGATTGACCAGAGAGAGCATGAAATGGGTGACACAGAGGATGTATTCACTACTCACAGTGCCATCACTTCACCACTGGGGTGGCACATAGCTGTAGGTGGGCGTGCCTGGGTGTCGGTATGGGGGCATCGCGACTTGGTGGGGGGCGAGGGGATTCGGGGAGTGTGTCAACAATGTTCCTGGAGAAGGGAGGGCGGTGGGAAAGGTCAGGAATTTAGACAAAAAGCAAAACCATTTCTTCATCCTCGTCAAAGATTTGTACGCTGTGTAGAGACAGGATAGTATAATAAAGAGAGGAAAATAATGGAACTCACCAGCTGACATGGCCATAGTGGTCCCTGCTACCATCCCCATGGCAACACCATTGTGGGGGCGAGGCGGGTGGTGCATGGGCGGGGCATACATGGCTGCTGGCATCCCATTGGGCTGGACCACTGTAGTGTGATGTATGACATGGGGCGGGGCTGCGTACAGCGGCTGTGTGTAGTAAGTGCCTTGATGCTTAGAGAGAGAGAGAGATCTCACGTCAGTACCTCAGAGAGAGAGAGATCTCACGTCAGTACCTCAGAGAGGGAGAGATCTCACGTCAGTACCTCAGAGAGAGAGAGATCTCACGTCAGTACCTCAGAGAGATCTCACGTCAATACCTCAGAGAGAGAGAGAGATCTCACGTCAGTACCTCAGAGAGAGAGATCTCACGTCAATACCTCAGAGAGAGAGAGATCTCACGTCAGTACCTCAGAGAGAGAGAGAGAGAGAGAGATCTCACGTCAGTACCTCAGAGAGAGAGAGAGATCTCACGTCAGTACCTCAAAAAGAGAGATCTCACGTCAGAGAGAGAGAGATCTCACGTCAGTACCTCAGAGAGAGAGAGATCTCACGTCAGTACCTCAGAGAGAGAGAGATCTCACGTCAGTACCTCAGAGAGAGAGATCTCACGTCAGTACCTCAGAGAGAGAGATCTCACGTCAGTACCTCAGAGAGAGAGAGAGAGAGAGATCTCACGTCAGTACCTCAGAGAGAGAGATCTCACGTCAGTACCTCAGAGAGAGAGAGATCTCACGTCAGTACCTCAGAGAGAGATCTCACGTCAGTACCTCAGAGAGAGAGAGAGATCTCACGTCAGTACCTCAGAGAGAGAGAGAGAGATCTCACGTCAATACCTCAGAGAGAGAGAGAGAGATCTCACGTCAGTACCTCAGAGAGAGAGATCTCACGTCAGTACCTCAGAGAGAGAGAGAGAGATCTCACGTCAGTACCTCAGAGAGAGAGAGAGAGAGAGATCTCACGTCAGTACCTCAGAGAGAGATCTCACGTCAGTACCTCAGAGAGAGATCTCACGTCAGTACCTCAGAGAGAGATCTCACGTCAGTACCTCAGAGAGAGAGAGAGAGATCTCACGTCAGTACCTCAGAGAGAGAGAGAGAGAGAGAGATCTCACGTCAGTACCTCAGAGAGAGAGAGAGAGAGAGATCTCACGTCAGTACCTCAGAGAGAGAGATCTCACGTCAGTACCTCAGAGAGAGAGATCTCACGTCAGTACCTCAGAGAGAGAGAGAGATCTCACGTCAGTACCTCAGAGAGAGAGATCTCACGTCAGTACCTCAGAGAGAGAGAGAGAGAGAGATCTCACGTCAGTACCTCAGAGAGAGAGATCTCACGTCAGTACCTCAGAGAGAGAGATCTCACGTCAGTACCTCAGAGAGAGAGAGAGATCTCACGTCAGTACCTCAGAGAGAGAGATCTCACGTCAGTACCTCAGAGAGAGAGAGAGAGAGAGATCTCACGTCAGTACCTCAGAGAGAGAGAGAGAGAGAGAGAGATCTCACGTCAGTACCTCAGAGAGAGAGAGATCTCACGTCAGTACCTCAGAGAGAGAGATCTCACGTCAGTACCTCAGAGAGAGAGAGAGAGAGATCTCACGTCAGTACCTCAGAGAGAGAGATCTCACGTCAGTACCTCAGAGAGAGAGAGAGATCTCACGTCAGTACCTCAGAGAGAGAGATCTCACGTCAGTACCTCAGAGAGAGAGAGAGAGAGAGATCTCACGTCAGTACCTCAGAGAGAGAGAGAGAGAGAGAGAGAGATCTCACGTCAGTACCTCAGAGAGAGAGAGATCTCACGTCAGTACCTCAGAGAGAGAGATCTCACGTCAGTACCTCAGAGAGAGAGAGAGAGAGATCTCACGTCAGTACCTCAGAGAGAGAGAGAGAGAGATCTCACGTCAGTACCTCAGAGAGAGAGAGAGAGAGATCTCACGTCAGTACCTCAGAGAGAGATCTCACGTCAGTACCTCAGAGAGAGAGAGATCTCACGTCAGTACCTCAGAGAGAGAGAGATCTCACGTCAGTACCTCAGAGAGAGAGAGAGATCTCACGTCAGTACCTCAGAGAGAGAGAGATCTCACGTCAGTACCTCAGAGAGAGAGAGATCTCACGTCAGTACCTCAGAGAGAGAGATCTCACGTCAGTACCTCAGAGAGAGAGAGATCTCACGTCAGTACCTCAGAGAGAGAGAGAGATCTCACGTCAGTACCTCAGAGAGAGAGATCTCACGTCAGTACCTCAGAGAGAGAGAGATCTCACGTCAGTACCTCAGAGAGAGAGAGATCTCACGTCAGTACCTCAGAGAGAGAGAGATCTCACGTCAGTACCTCAGAGAGAGAGAGATCTCACGTCAGTACCTCAGAGAGAGAGAGATCTCACGTCAGTACCTCAGAGAGAGAGAGATCTCACGTCAGTACCTCAGAGAGAGAGAGATCTCACGTCAGTACCTCAGAGAGAGAGAGATCTCACGTCAGTACCTCAGAGAGAGAGAGATCTCACGTCAGTACCTCAGAGAGAGAGAGATCTCACGTCAGTACCTCAGAGAGAGAGAGATCTCACGTCAGTACCTCAGAGAGAGAGAGAGATCTCACGTCAGTACCTCAGAGAGAGAGAGATCTCACGTCAGTACCTCAGAGAGAGAGAGATCTCACGTCAGTACCTCAGAGAGAGAGAGATCTCACGTCAGTACCTCAGAGAGAGAGAGATCTCACGTCAGTACCTCAGAGAGAGAGAGATCTCACGTCAGTACCTCAGAGAGAGAGAGATCTCACGTCAGTACCTCAGAGAGAGAGAGATCTCACGTCAGTACCTCAGAGAGAGAGATCTCACGTCAGTACCTCAGAGAGAGAGAGATCTCACGTCAGTACCTCAGAGAGAGAGAGATCTCACGTCAGTACCTGAGAGAGAGAGATCTCACGTCAGTACCTCAGAGAGAGAGATCTCACGTCAGTACCTCAGAGAGAGAGAGATCTCACGTCAGTACCTCAGAGAGAGAGAGATCTCACGTCAGTACCTCAGAGAGAGAGAGATCTCACGTCAGTACCTCAGAGAGAGAGAGATCTCACGTCAGTACCTCAGAGAGAGAGAGATCTCACGTCAGTACCTCAGAGAGAGAGAGATCTCACGCCAGCGCCACATTGAGCCAACTACAGCAGCAATATGCAGCAAGCTAATGTGTATGGAACCGATTCAGACCTAGGAAATGTCTGGCTTTCTCCGTATTTGGTATTCAGACAACTTATTCCGTAGCGTAATGCGCTCAGCAGGAGTGGCCACCTTGCTCGCTCTGAATACATTTACTTTTTAAAATATTCTCAGATCTTGTAGATTATTTAGGGTTAGGAAAGTATTTATGAAACCCTTTGGGCTGGGGGCAGGGACTTGGCCCTTCCGGCGTCTCGGGCGGGTGGGAGTCGAGGGCACCCACTAATGGGAGCGGCCATTTGTATTGTATTGTCTTAATAAAAATGATTATTTAAAGAAATAATGTATATATATATATATATTTATACAGTGCCTTGCGAAAGTATTCGCCCCCCTTGAACTTTGCGACCTTTTGCCACATTTCAGGCTTCAATTTTTCAGTTTTTGATTTGTTAAAAAAGTTTGAAATATCCAATAAATGTCGTTCCACTTCATGATTGTGTCCCACTTGTTGATTCTTCACAAAAAAATACAGTTTTATAATCTTTATGTTTGAAGCCTGAAATGTGGCAAAAGGTCGCAAAGTTCAAGGGGGCCGAATACTTTCGCAAGGCACTGTATATATTTATGAGAGCCTTTACACAGAGAAGAAAGAAAATGGTGGTTGGATTCATTTGGAAAATTACCACATTCAATTGTTTAACACACGGTAACGTTGGAAGATTAGTGTAGGGAGAATAGTGTACAATAGTAGGTCATTTTTATTTTACCTTTATTTAACTAGGCAAGTCAGTTAAGAACAAAATCTTATTTTGGGTGTGGGTTAACTGCCTGTTCAGGGACAGAACGACAGATTTTTACCTTGTCAGCTCGGGGGTTTTGAACTTGCAACCTTCCGGTCACTAGTCCAACGCTCTAACCACTAGGCTACCCTGCCCTCCTCTATTGCCTGCACTAACCATGGAACTGTGTGATGTCACAGCCAAGTACTGCGCTAGGTTCAAACTGTTATGGCTTGGCACTAACAGGGATGCACAGTTTGGGAAATATCTGGGATCTTTCAATTCGGCTCATGAAACCAACACTTTAACATGTTGCTTTTATATTTAGAGTTCAGTACGGTTCTGCAAGCACAGCAAATAAGCAAAAAAAGTATAATAAATAGGTTATGTTGTACTACTTCCGATGGTAAAGGTTGATTGGATATGTTGCAGCAGTCTGTAGATGAACTAACGGACTGACTGACCTGAGCGTAGGGGTTCTGCTGGGGGTAGGTGCTTCTCACAGGGTATACTGCTCCAGGGTAAGGGTTGGGTGCCGAGGAGTAAGGTGGGACAGCCCCCGTGGCGGGCGAGCAGGACATTTTAAAAGGAGTACCTGGAGCATAACCTATAAGAGACATGTCAGAGATATCATCTAGGGGAATTACACATTTTAACAGGAACAAAAACAAACCATTAACACTTCAGGCCTGGCCTTTTTGTCCCGATGGCTTGTAAAGGGACGGACTATTGTCCGACTCCTTTCTGAATCTGTACAACACAAAAGAGGGACGTTTCAGTCAACGGCAGAATGTGTGTGTAGCTGAAAAACAAAAGGGGAGGCAGAAACATTTGGCTGAATTCAATCATCTCTCCTGAGAGCTGTCTGGTTCTCCGTGTTTAGCTAAAGGTGATGAAACCAAGGTGTACAGAGTCAAAACACAGCGGCTGCTACACTACGTACAAAGACTACGATTCAATTAGACTGATTCAATTCAGGTCAGGATTTAGCCTTCAGTAATGTATTGGGTTGCAACGATCCCATGATCGGCTACACGTTCCTACCCCCTGCCCAAACTGATGCGGTTCAGCTGGGGTGTACTCACTAGGAGCCAAACAGAAGCAAATGGAACGGAGAGGGACCTATCTGATCTTGTCCAATGGAACGGAGAGGAACCTACCTGATTTTGTCCAATGGAACGGAGAGGGACCTACCTGATTTTGTCCAATGGAACAGAGAGGGACCTACCTGATTTTGTCCAATGGAAACTCAATTTCAACGGTTTGGACTAATAAACCCCCTGGGGGTGTGTTCATTATGGAAAACGTTTAAAAACCAAACGGAAGCAAACAGAGCAGAACATGAGTTTCTATTGGATAAATTCAAGTAGGACCCCGTTTCCTTCCATTTGCCTCCGTTCAAGAATTATTTTGCAACGGAATCTGCGTAATAAATACACCCCTACTGAGGTTGGGGGATCAATTCCCACAAGAAATCACATACTAAAAATGTATGCACTGACTGTAGAAGGGTCGGCTTAGATGCAGCTCTGTGGGGGGGGGGGGGGGGGGGCTGTTACCTTACCTGTGGGGAAGGCTGGGTGGTTGGCTCCAGGGTGGTACATGTTGGGGGCATAGGCAGGGGAGGCTGCATAGCCCACAGGGAATCCAGCTGGGAGGTCATATGTCAAACAAGTTCAGAAGCATCAGACAGACATTTAGAGAAGACGCAACACTTATAGAGAGATTTTTTTTTTATACAACTGTGTGTAAACACTACAGGCTCACAAACTGGTTAAGGGGCTCTCTGCCTACCTGGGTATCCTACCAAATGTCCCTTTTGATTGGCATAGGGGACTCCTGTTGGTGCAGGGCAGTACACTGGGTTCATAATGCACACTGTTCAGATACTGCAACAACCAAGACAAGAAGCAAACATTATATTGTTATGTTAATGTTAGATACAAAATCTGATATGTTCTTCATTAAAAAACAGTTTTGGGAAAAAGTACTCAATTGTCATACTTGAGTAAAAGTAAAGATACCTTAATAGAAAATGACTCAAGTAAAAGTGAACGTCACCCAGTAAAATACTACTTGAGTAAAAGTATTTGGTTTTAAATATACTTAAGTATCAAATGTATAAATCTTTTCAAATTCCTTATATAAAGAAAACCATGTGTTTAGTAAGTCCACTAGAACATAGGGATGGCAAGGGGTATTTTCTTGATAAGTGTGTGAATTAGACAATTTTCCTGTCCTGTAAAGCTTTCAAAATGTAACGAGCATTTCACTACACCCGCAATAACATCTGCTAAATATATGTGTATGTGAACAATCACATCTGCTAAATATATGTGTATGTGAACAATAACATCTGCTAAATATATGTGTATGTGAACAATCACATCTGCTAAATATATGTGTATGTGAACAATAACATCTGCTAAATATATGTGTATGTGAACAATAACATTTGATTTGAATAACATTTGATTTGAATAACATTTGATTTGAGTACTTTTGGGTATCGGGGGAAAATGGATGGAGTAAAAAGTACATTATTGTCTTTAGGAATGTAGCGAAGTAAAATTAGTCAAACATATAGATAGTAAAGCAAAGTACAGATACCCCAGAAAACTACTTAAGTAGTACTTTCAAGTAATTATACTGAAGTACTTTACACCACTGTTAAAAACAAAAACGTGGCTATAGTAAATGTCATACTGGTTGCTGTCACACAGCATTGCATCTTCCTCCACAAGCAATACGTTATGTCATGACTCTCGATCTGAATCATTATGGCTTCACAAACAAAACTATGTAAAGAAGCTAGCTAGCTAGCTAGCAAACCAGTTAAATTAGCCGCAATAGCTAACTATAGTACAGTGCATTCGGAAAGTATTCAGACCCCTTCACTGTTTACACATTTTGTTACGTTACAACCTTATTCTAAAATGGACACACACACACACACACAACAAAATGCCCCTCATCAATCTACATGTAACAGTATAATAACTCACAACAGCCCATAATGGCAAAGCAAAAACAGTTTTTTAGACATGTTTGCAAATGGATAAAAAATATTAAAAAACTGAAATATCACATTTAAATTTCACCCCCCCTCCCTCTAAAAAGTAACGAAGTCTTCAAATTTTGAGTGTACATATAATGTTCAAAGCATCCTGACCTGTGATTTTTATTAAAACAAATTCCACCCTGGTCATAGAACTAAGTCATGTCAAAATACGTAGAATTGCAGTAAATTACCTTCAAAACAGTAACCCCCCCTGGGGGGGTTGTGCTAGGGGGCACACACATAGTAAATGTCACCCCAAACCCTCTTCAAAAGTTGGCAGCCCTGAGCAGCTAGCTAGTATATACACAGATTTATGTTTTTCATAAATCATAATTAGCCATCATGAGGCACCCTTTTCACTTGACACATTTAGAGTATGGGACCCCTGGTCGCAGTAATGGACGTGTATCGATTAACGAACAGCTACAGTAGTGAACCATAGGGCAGCCTAGGTAGAATTCAACACATTACGGTACCGATCTGTTAACATTGACATTATTCCTGTGCTTCTGTGCTGACAAATCCCTATGGGGCGTTTAATTATGGAAACTAACTCATGTGCGTTTATTAATGGGCGATGCGGTAGTTCCACAACAACAAGGGCCGCGGGGTGGCATTGCGTTGGGGCTTCAGTCGCATCTCTCTCCTTGTAGTTAAATACTGGCTGTCCCATTCACCCTTCAACCACCTCTTCATATTGTCAATCTTGGCAAATGGTTTAACAATAGATACCAAATTGTAATATTAGGAATAGTTGTCAACGTTACTTACGGTTGTAATTTCTCAGTTTCCGACTGCTGTTCTTCAGGCTCAGATGTTAACTTTTGGTTTTTTGTATTTTTGTTCTCACTGGCTCTGGTTGACGCTGCTGTTTTCTGCTTGGCTCTCACTGCGCACAAACATTCCTCCGGCAACCGACGTCACTTCCGAGTACATCGAGTCTCCTTTGTGCCCATGTCACATGATGTCGTACTGCAATTAAAAGGTGACTTTCACTTTGCCGTCTCTGGGCAATGATTCTGGGACAGCATATGTATAACATGGTATACGCTATTATATCATTTGTGTAATAGAGTACAGATACTGATGCATAAGCATCATCTGTCATAAATAATAGCTATGGGGGTGTCGCAATGCATTAGGAATTTATAGAATAGATTATTTTGGAACTTCTGTCGGTGTTGGATCGTGTTGGCATTGCTCAACAATACGTTGTTCCTAAAAAAAAATAACTGCAATCAAATCTAAAATAAGCATTCTTACATTCATCTATTTTCCATCTGTCAATTACATTTTACAACCATCCCCATAATGGAAGTTGAACCTGTACACAGATCTAGGATCAGGAAACCATAGTTCAATCTTCAGTTTGGACTCTAGGCTGGCTGGGGGGGAAAAAATCCATTCTGACTGTAGATCAGCTGTAAGGGGCGCTTTATGACAGACAAAGGTCCTAACAGGAACACAAAGTAAAATGCACCTATTATAATTTTCCAGAACCAAAAATATTTTTGAGATTATCTCTGTCTCCTTCTTTAGAATTAAACATTGTGAATCTGAATAAATATTAATTTATATTGATTAAGAAATGCATGATTTATCAATGCTGTACAAACATTTCCGGGACCTTGACTGGATTTCGCATTTTGCTTCTCCCTTTACCAACCCGGGCTGGGTCCATGGAAATACATGCAGAACAATACCACCGCCGTGATTTAGGCTCGTATTGTTAAAAATGGTCCGTTTTAATTCATTTTAGTTAGAAATTTATGCTGTGAAACACAATTTATCGGTCGGCGTCCTCAATTAGACAAATATGTCGGGAGCGGCCGCCGGAGGGGCGCAGTCTTGCATCGGCGCAGCCGCTGCCAGTTGTAGCTCTGCCGGGAACTCATTCGTCGCAGCCGGCGGAGGTGTGGGAATAGCAGGCAGGCTACCCAGTCGGGTTCTTGAGCATGTGTTCTCTTATCTAGATTTGTATGATCTAATGCGGTGCTCGTTGGTGTGCTGGCATTGGAACAACTGTCTAGCCGACGAGAACAGCGAGGTGTGGCGGAGTCTGTGCGCTCGCTCTCTCAGCGATGAGGCACTGCGCTCCGACATTCTCTGCAATCTGCCAACCCACAAGGGAAAGGTAGCTATGTATGCTAACGTTTGTTTACTATTTGAAAATCATGGTGAAGGCCTATAGCTGTTACAGATTTGTATTATTTCAATCCAGATTATACCACAATGAATAACTCACGCACCCACTTTCAGCACATATATTAGCTTGCCATTCAATCAGACCGCCTACTCATCAACGTTATTAGTCACGCTGTCTGTCATGCAGAGACCGGTGTCTAGCGGTCTGCACACGCCCTGTTTATTTGACGTCTGCATTCAATAAGATAGATGAGCATGATGCAATCATTTCCTGAATGAGATAATGTAAGTGAAATGATATAGCTATGATCTCTGGTTGCTGGTACATATGTTGATTCTGCCCTCATATTTTGCTCTCAATTCATTGAGATGCACCAGCCATATTTGATCAATTACATGGATGGATGGATGGATGTGTTGATCCTCTTCAAAACCCTGACCCCATCTTTGTCTGCCTCCTCACCTGTCTTCTCCTCTCCCGAAGCTCAAGTCCTACCAGCACGCTCTGAGTTCCCACGACTGTTCACGCAACGTCTACGTGAAGAAGAACGGTTTCACCCTTCACCGCAACCCCATCGCCCAGAGCACCGACGGAGCCCGCGGCAAGATCGGCTTCTCCGAGGGCCGCCACGCCTGGGAGATCTGGTGGGAGGGGCCCCTAGGGACCGTGGCGGTGATCGGCATTGCCACCAAGCGTGCTGCCATGCAATGCCAGGGCTACGTGGCCCTCCTGGGTACTGACGACCAAAGCTGGGGCTGGAACCTGGTGGACAACAACCTGCTCCACAATGGGGAGGTGAACGGGAACTTCCCCCAGTGCAACAACGCACCCAAATACCAGGTAGGTTAGCAACCTGTTTCCCGTGGGTCGTATTCATTAGTGCACAGTGTAGAACATAGCAAATATTTTGCACCAAAAAAAATGCCATCTAAACAGCGAGTTTAGTTCTGAAGTTCAGGGACGTTGTCACTATGGGGTGAGCTAGCTGCAGGGTTCAGGGACGTTGTCACTATGGGGTGAGCTAGCTGCAGGGTTCAGGGACGTTGTCACTATGGGGTGAGCTAGCTGCAGGGTTCAGGGACGTTGTCACTATGGGGTGAGCTAGCTGCAGGGTTCAGGGACGTTGTCACTATGGAGTGAGCTAGCTGCAGGGTTCAGGGACGTTGTCACTATGGGGTGAGCTGCAGGCAGGTTCAGGGACATTGTCACTATGGGGTGAGCTGCAGGGTTCAGGGACGTTGTCAATATGGGGTGAGCTGCAGGGTTCAGGGACGTTGTCACTATGGTGTGAGCTGCAGGGTTCAGGGACGTTGTCACTATGGGGTGAGCTGCAGGGTTCAGGGACGTTGTCACTATGGGGTGAGCTGCAGGGTTCAGGGACGTTGTCACTATGGGGTGAGCTGCAGGGTTCAGGGACGTTGTCACTATGGGGTGAGCTGCAGGGTTCAGGGACGTTGTCACTATGGTGTGAGCTGCAGGGTTCAGGGACGTTGTCACTATGGGGTGAGCTGCAGGGTTCAGGGACGTTGTCACTGGGGTGAGCTGCAGGGTTCAGGGACGTTGTCACTATGGTGTGAGCTGCAGGGTTCAGGGACGTTGTCACTATGGTGTGAGCTGCAGGGTTCAGGGACGTTGTCACTATGGGGTGAGCTGCAGGGTTCAGGGACGTTGTCACTATGGGGTGAGCTGCAGGGTTCAGGGACGTTGTCACTATGGGGTGAGCTGCAGGGTTCAGGGACGTTGTCACTATGGGGTGAGCTGCAGGGTTCAGGGACGTTGTCACTATGGGGTGAGCTGCTGCAGGGTTCAGGGACATTGTCACTATGGGGTGAGCTGCAGGCAGGTTCAGGGACGTTGTCACTATGGGGTGAGCTGCAGGCAGGTTCAGGGACGTTGTCACTTTGGGGTCAGCTGCAGGCAGGTTCAGGGACGTTGTCACTATGGGGTGAGCTGCAGGCAGGTTCAGGGACGTTGTCACTATGGGGTGAGCTGCATGCAGGTTCAGGGACGTTGTCACTTTGGGGTGAGCTGCAGGCAGGTTCAGGGACGTTGTCACTATGGGGTGAGCTAGCTGCAGGGTTCAGGGACGTTGTCACTATGGGGTGAGCTAGCTGCAGGCGGGTTCAGGGACGTTGTCACTATGGGGTGAGCTAGCTGCAGGGTTCAGGGACGTTGTCACTATGGGGTGAGCTAGCTGCAGGGTTCAGGGACGTTGTCACTATGGGGTGAGCTAGCTGCAGGGTTCAGGGACATTGTCACTATGGGGTGAGCTAGCTGCAGGGTTCAGGGACGTTGTCACTATGGGGTGAGCTAGCTGCAGAGTTCAGGGACGTTGTCACTATGGGGTGAGCTAGCTGCAGGGTTCAGGGACGTTGTCACTATGGGGTGAGCTGCAGGGTTCAGGGACATTGTCACTATGGTGTGAGCTGCAGGGTTCAGGGACGTTGTCACTATGGGGTGAGGTGCAGGGTTCAGGGACGTTGTCACTATGGGGTGAGCTGCAGGGTTCAGGGACGTTGTCACTATGGGGTGAGCTGCAGGGTTCAGGGACGTTGTCACTATGGGGTGAGCTGCAGGGTTCAGGGACGTTGTCACTATGGTGTGAGCTGCAGGGTTCAGGGACGTTGTCACTATGGGGTGAGCTGCAGGGTTCAGGGACGTTGTCACTATGGGGTGAGCTGCAGGGTTCAGGGACGTTGTCACTATGGGGTGAGCTGCAGGCAGGTTCAGGGACGTTGTCACTATGGGGTGAGCTGCTGCAGGGTTCAGGGACGTTGTCACTATGGGGTGAGCTGCTGCAAGGTTCAGGGACGTTGTCACTATGGGGTGAGCTGCAGGCAGGTTCAGGGACGTTGTCACTATGGGGTGAGCTGCAGGCAGGTTCAGGGACGTTGTCACTTTGGGGTCAGCTGCAGGCAGGTTCAGGGACGTTGTCACTATGGGGTGAGCTGCAGGCAGGTTCAGGGACGTTGTCACTATGGGGTGAGCTGCAGGCAGGTTCAGGGACGTTGTCACTATGGGGTGAGCTAGCTGCAGGCGGGTTCAGGGACGTTGTCACTATGGGGTGAGCTAGCTGCAGGGTTCAGGGACGACGTCACTATGGGGTGAGCTGCAGGCAGGGTTCAGGGACGTTGTCACTATGGGGTGAGCTAGCTGCAGGGTTCAGGGACGTTGTCACTATGGGGTGAGCTAGCTGCAGGGTTCAGGGACGTTGTCACTATGGGGTGAGCTAGCTGCAAGGTTCAGGGACGTTGTCACTATGGGGTGAGCTAGCTGCAAGGTTCAGGGACGTTGTCACTATGGGGTGAGCTAGCTGCAGGGTTCAGGGACGTTGTCACTGGGGTGAGCTAGCTGCAGGGTTCAGGGACGTTGTCACTATGGGGTGAGCTAGCTGCAGGGTTCAGGGACGTTGTCACTATGGGGTGAGCTAGCTGCAGGGTTCAGGGACGTTGTCACTATGGGGTGAGCTGCAGGGTTCAGGGACGTTGTCACTATGGTGTGAGCTGCAGGGTTCAGGGACGTTGTCACTATGGGGTGAGCTGCAGGGTTCAGGGACGTTGTCACTATGGGGTGAGCTGCAGGGTTCAGGGACGTTGTCACTATGGGGTGAGCTAGCTGCAGGGTTCAGGGACGTTGTCACTATGGGGTGAGCTGCAGGCAGGTTCAGGGACGTTGTCACTATGGGGTGAGCTGCATGCAGGTTCAGGGACGTTGTCACTATGGGGTGAGCTAGCTGCAGGGTTCAGGGACGTTGTCACTATGGGGTGAGCTAGCTGCAAGGTTCAGGGACGTTGTCACTATGGGGTGAGCTAGCTGCAGGGTTCAGGGACGTTGTCACTATGGGGTGAGCTAGCTGCAGGGTTCAGGGACGTTGTCACTATGGGGTGAGCTAGCTGCAGGGTTCAGGGACGTTGTCACTATGGGGTGAGCTAGCTGCAGGGTTCAGGGACGTTGTCACTATGGGGTGAGCTAGCTGCAGGGTTCAGGGACGTTGTCACTATGGGGTGAGCTGCATGCAGGTTCAGGGACGTTGTCACTATGGGGTGAGCTAGCTGCAGGCGGGTTCAGGGACGTTGTCACTATGGGGTGAGCTAGCTGCAGGCGGGTTCAGGGACGTTGTCACTATGGGGTGAGCTAGCTGCAGGGTTCAGGGACGTTGTCACTATGGGGTGAGCTAGCTGCAGGGTTCAGGGACGTTGTCACTATGGGGTGAGCTAGCTGCAGGGTTCAGGGACGTTGTCACTATGGGGTGAGCTAGCTGCAGGGTTCAGGGACGTTGTCACTATGGGGTGAGCTAGCTGCAGGGTTCAGGGACGTTGTCACTATGGGGTGAGCTAGCTGCAGGGTTCAGGGACGTTGTCACTATGGGGTGAGCTAGCTGCAGGGTTCAGGGACGTTGTCACTATGGGGTGAGCTAGCTGCAGGGTTCAGGGACGTTGTCACTATGGGGTGAGCTAGCTGCAGGGTTCAGGGACGTTGTCACTATGGGGTGAGCTAGCTGCAGGGTTCAGGGACGTTGTCACTATGGGGTGAGCTAGCTGCAGGGTTCAGGGACGTTGTCACTATGGGGTGAGCTAGCTGCAGGGTTCAGGGACGTTGTCACTATGGGGTGAGCTGCAGGCAGGTTCAGGGACGTTGTCACTTTGGGGTCAGCTGCAGGCAGGTTCAGGGACGTTGTCACTATGGGGTGAGCTGCAGGCAGGTTCAGGGACGTTGTCACTATGGGGTGAGCTAGCTGCAGGCGGGTTCAGGGACGTTGTCACTATGGGGTGAGCTAGCTGCAGGGTTCAGGGACGACGTCACTATGGGGTGAGCTGCAGGCAGGGTTCAGGGACGTTGTCACTATGGGGTGAGCTAGCTGCAGGGTTCAGGGACGTTGTCACTATGGGGTGAGCTAGCTGCAGGGTTCAGGGACGTTGTCACTATGGGGTGAGCTAGCTGCAAGGTTCAGGGACGTTGTCACTATGGGGTGAGCTAGCTGCAAGGTTCAGGGACGTTGTCACTATGGGGTGAGCTAGCTGCAGGGTTCAGGGACGTTGTCACTGGGGTGAGCTAGCTGCAGGGTTCAGGGACGTTGTCACTATGGGGTGAGCTAGCTGCAGGGTTCAGGGACGTTGTCACTATGGGGTGAGCTGCAGGGTTCAGGGACGTTGTCACTATGGGGTGAGCTGCAGGGTTCAGGGACGTTGTCACTATGGTGTGAGCTGCAGGGTTCAGGGACGTTGTCACTATGGGGTGAGCTGCAGGGTTCAGGGACGTTGTCACTATGGGGTGAGCTGCAGGGTTCAGGGACGTTGTCACTATGGGGTGAGCTAGCTGCAGGGTTCAGGGACGTTGTCACTATGGGGTGAGCTGCAGGCAGGTTCAGGGACGTTGTCACTATGGGGTGAGCTGCATGCAGGTTCAGGGACGTTGTCACTTTGGGGTCAGCTGCAGGCAGGTTCAGGGACGTTGTCACTATGGGGTGAGCTGCATGCAGGTTCAGGGACGTTGTCACTATGGGGTGAGCTAGCTGCAGGCGGGTTCAGGGACGTTGTCACTATGGGGTGAGCTAGCTGCAGGCGGGTTCAGGGACGTTGTCACTATGGGGTGAGCTAGCTGCAGGGTTCAGGGACGACGTCACTATGGGGTGAGCTGCAGGCAGGGTTCAGGGACGTTGTCACTATGGGGTGAGCTAGCTGCAGGGTTCAGGGACGTTGTCACTATGGGGTGAGCTAGCTGCAAGGTTCAGGGACGTTGTCACTATGGGGTGAGCTAGCTGCAGGGTTCAGGGACGTTGTCACTATGGGGTGAGCTAGCTGCAGGGTTCAGGGACGTTGTCACTATGGGGTGAGCTAGCTGCAGGGTTCAGGGACGTTGTCACTATGGGGTGAGCTAGCTGCAGGGTTCAGGGACGTTGTCACTATGGGGTGAGCTAGCTGCAGGGTTCAGGGACGTTGTCACTATGGGGTGAGCTAGCTGCAGGGTTCAGGGACGTTGTCACTATGGGGTGAGCTAGCTGCAGGGTTCAGGGACGTTGTCACTATGGGGTGAGCTAGCTGCAGGGTTCAGGGACGTTGTCACTATGGGGTGAGCTAGCTGCAGGGTTCAGGGTCGTTGTCACTATGGGGTGAGCTAGCTGCAGGGTTCAGGGACGTTGTCACTATGGGGTGAGCTAGCTGCAGGGTTCAGGGACGTTGTCACTATGGGGTGAGCTAGCTGCAGGGTTCAGGGACGTTGTCACTATGGGGTGAGCTAGCTGCAGGGTTCAGGGACGTTGTCACTATGGGGTGAGCTAGCTGCAGGGTTCAGGGACGTTGTCACTATGGGGTGAGCTAGCTGCAGGGTTCAGGGACGTTGTCACTATGGGGTGAGCTAGCTGCAGGGTTCAGGGACGTTGTCACTATGGGGTGAGCTAGCTGCAGGGTTCAGGGACGTTGTCACTATGGGGTGAGCTAGCTGCAGGGTTCAGGGACGTTGTCACTATGGGGTGAGCTAGCTGCAGGGTTCAGGGACGTTGTCACTATGGGTTCAGGGACGTTGTCACTATGGGTTCAGGGACGTTGTCACTATGGGGTCAGGGACGTTGTCACTATGGGGTCAGGGACGTTGTCACTATGGGGTCAGGGACGTTGTCACTATGGGGTCAGGGACGTTGTCACTATGGGGTCAGGGACGTTGTCACTATGGGGTCAGGGACGTTGTCACTATGGGGTCAGGGACGTTGTCACTATGGGGTGAGCTAGCTGCAGGGTTCAGGGACGTTGTCACTATGGGGTGAGCTAGCTGCAGGGTTCAGGGACGTTGTCACTATGGGGTGAGCTAGCTGCAGGGTTCAGGGACGTTGTCACTATGGGGTGAGCTAGCTGCAGGGTTCAGGGACGTTGTCACTATGGGGTGAGCTAGCTGCAGGGTTCAGGGACGTTGTCACTATGGGGTGAGCTAGCTGCAGGGTTCAGGGACGTTGTCACTATGGGGTGAGCTAGCTGCAGGGTTCAGGGACGTTGTCACTATGGGGTGAGCTAGCTGCAGGGTTCAGGGACGTTGTCACTATGGGGTGAGCTAGCTGCAGGGTTCAGGGACGTTGTCACTATGGGGTGAGCTAGCTGCAGGGTTCAGGGACGTTGTCACTATGGGGTGAGCTAGCTGCAGGGTTCAGGGAAGTTGTCACTATGGGGTGAGCTAGCTGCAGGGTTCAGGGACGTTGTCACTATGGGGTGAGCTAGCTGCAGGGTTCAGGGACGTTGTCACTATGGGGTGAGCTAGCTGCAGGGTTCAGGGACGTTGTCACTATGGGGTGAGCTAGCTGCAGGGTTCAGGGACGTTGTCACTATGGGGTGAGCTAGCTGCAGGGTTCAGGGACGTTGTCACTATGGGGTGAGCTAGCTGCAGGGTTCAGGGACGTTGTCACTATGGGGTGAGCTAGCTGCAGGGTTCAGGGACGTTGTCACTATGGGGTGAGCTAGCTGCAGGGTTCAGGGACGTTGTCACTATGGGGTGAGCTAGCTGCAGGGTTCAGGGACGTTGTCACTATGGGGTGAGCTAGCTGCAGGGTTCAGGGACGTTGTCACTATGGGGTGAGCTAGCTGCAGGGTTCAGGGACGTTGTCACTATGGGGTCAGGGACGTTGTCACTATGGGGTCAGGGACGTTGTCACTATGGGGTCAGGGACGTTGTCACTATGGGGTGAGCTGCAGACAGACTAATAGACACATCTGAATACATAAATGGACATGTCCTTTTTTAAAGCTCTGAGCCATTGTTTAATAAGGCTGATGAACCCTCTGAATGGAGTGTCTCTAGTTCTTAGATTGACATTTATTTGTTTGATGAGTTAGGCCTGTGCAGTAGGATGCATGTCAAGAAGAATGCCACCTTTTAAATGAGAAGTTCTCATAACAGTAAAGCATGTATTCATTTTAGCTTTTGTAAGTGAAGCCGTTCTCTGTATTGTAGCTGTTACTTACTGTCATATTACTTTCTAGTGTAATGGTGTGCGTCCACAGATCGGGGAGAGGATACGAGTAATCCTGGATATGGATAACAAAACCCTGGCCTTCGAGAGAGGCTTTGAGTTCCTGGGAGTGGCCTTCCGAGGGCTTCCGAAAGCCTGCCTCTTCCCGGCCGTCTCGGCTGTCTATGGCAACACTGAGGTGACCATGGTCTACCTGGGCAAGCCTCTGGATGGGTAGCACTGCCACAAGAGCAGCCGGTGCCATGTCAGGTGTGCCAAGGATAATGACTGTTGGTTGGCACCGAGAAGACTCTCAACTAACATTCCACAACCACTGGGGGTGGAACCTAAAATCAAAATGGACGCTAGTGATCATTGACGGACAAGCGGGGGAGGTGGGTGTGTGGACTAGAGGTTGTTTCAAAAGGGTTTTCTGTCTCAACATGGATGTTATATCCACTAGCTGCTGGACCATTTTATTTACAGTATGGGAGGACTTGACTTTTTTTTAAAAAAATTTAATGTTATTTTATGAAGTAACAACACTGCTGAATATCGTACACACGGTTGGTTGTATGTCTGTTCCTATGAGGCCAAACCAAAATATGAACTGTGGCAAATATGTAAAGAAAACCCTCATCGTATGATAGAGGAACAAGTCATCATCGTGAGAATATTGTCGATGTGGAAATGTGAAGCTGTAACTATAACTGCCGTGAGGGGGAACGTGGAGTGATTGACCTTTGACCCTTTCAGAGGACTACATGCAGTATGGAACACTTTTTTTTTTTTTTTTTGGCCAACTGACCGACCATTAAAGCCAGGAAAGACGGCTTCAGTAGCAAAGCTAGCTGGTCATGCGCATGCGTTGCAGTATAACTGAAACGTCTCCTCTCTTCAGATGCGTTGTATAGGAAGAGCAGAAGTCCGGGGACTGCATTACTCTATGTGCATCCATTTTAACTGTGGTGGTATTAGTCCTAGTATTTCATGATATTTATTTATAGGTTTTAATCCGTGGTACTATTGAAGAGGTCATGGAAGCTTCGAATAAAGACGATCTGGTGCCAGTCTGATTGTTTCATGATGCTTCCACAAGAGGGCAACCATTTGCTTTGTATGTGTTATATAAAATAAGAACCACCACCTACTGAAACATTTTTAATAGGCCTGTATTTTTATTTTGACTTCCTTACTCAAAAGGCACGCGCAACACCTGAGCTATCTTTGTTGCAGGTAACCTGGTAACAGTTGAAGAAGAAACCCTCACCTTGATAGTATCACTGCTCTTTGTCAAAGCTCTGTGTATCGGCGTCGAGGCTTCCTAAACTGAAAGACACCCTTTTTCCAATGTCTATATTATCACACTGCAGTCTCCCTTCTTCTACAGTCAAATCCTTTGTTTTTGTCTGCCTTTCTCTTAAAGTACAGTTGGTGTTTGTGGGCTGAATGAAGTGCAGGATAGTGTCAGTCTGTAGGCTTTCTCAGATGACCGGGGTTAGCTTAAAGCGGGTTTCTGATTTATAGTTTGATTATAATGTACCAGTTTGTCAACCAGTTTCCTGGGTGTGTGTGTGTGTGTGTGTGTGTGTGTTAGAACCACATGAAAGCTTAGAATGTCAGTGGTGTTCTACCTCAGTGCTACTCGTGCACACTCTTGAGGAGGGGGCATGAGGGATGTCTCTTTGTACTGTTTTTAAAACACAAGGAATAATACTTTTACTAAATGGAATATTCAAAGAGGGGATCCAGGTCTAATTTGTGAAGCAAGGTTAAACCTCTTGACCAATGAATGCTGCTTAAATTAAACTGACCGTGAATCTGGCTTCGGCTGCCAATCCCCTAGTAAAGTCAGAGTTGAGGGAGAGAGGAGAGGCCTCGTAGCATGAAAACAAGAAGGACGCTCCAACAGATCATCCATGCGATGGCAGCTCCATCACTTCCTGATTCTAATTCCCTATTCTATTTCCAGAACTATAGGAGAATACACAACACTACGCTGTGGGTAGGCCACAGAATTTAAAAATAATTACATTTCTGTGTTTGTGTGTGTCTGAAAAAATAAGCTGTTTTTCTCTTCCAAAAGTTCATCATAAATGAGAGGGCTGGTTGAATATGTCTAATCGTGTTAGTGTAGCTGACTATTCATTGTCAAGAAAAGCTGATTTTTCGCTTCACTGTTGCACAAGTGTCAGCTAGGCAGGAAGGGTGTGAGTGTTGAGTGGTTTCCTCTGTACTATCTGTTGATCAGAAACAGAAGTAGGCGAGAGAGGGGTGTGAAAGGCGTTTTCTCACTAGGTTTTTGTGGTAGACAAGAGAAGCCTACACCAATCGTGACGTGAATGACAAATGCCAATGTACCCGGCTTTTTCGTGAGATGGTGAACTGCTTCACATTGCAATTTTGAAGGGAAAAAAATAAAGGTATTTTAACTTAGAATTCCCACATAGAAATAGATGGGTGAGAAAGCTGTATTTGATGTAAACCTTTATCAGAAAATAACATTGTACGTTGAGCGTGATGTGCTACGTGGTATGGATGACATGCATATTATACAACGTAGTGAAGCGTCTCGTTCCAATGTGTTTGATGTAATATAGAACATGTTTCTGACCTAGGCATGTGAACCTGTATACGTATGATCTTGTCCATGTGACTTTGGTTTCCGTTGCTTGCCTGCTTCCGCAAATCCTAAAAGCACGGCTCTGCATGTGTAGAGAACACACGCCACTCGACCGACCAGCGCTGCATCGCACACAACCGGAGATATGGTCAACGGCTCGACCGACAGTGGCTTGAAGGACCCACATCTAACCACCAGCGTAAGTAGTGGATGCATGGCGCACTGTACACTCATTCCTACCTGCGTGTGATGGATCTCCACTCGGCGTGTAGCTAAAGTCATCTATAAATGACATCAACGCAAACTCACTACATGCTTGTAATAACAGAAAGTTTAACGTTCAGGTTATTTGTCGTTCATGCTCTTAGGTCAAGGAATGTTACTTTGCAGCTTAATATCCTAATACAGTCTATGCCAATTCACTGGATTTGTCAATTGCTTTATGAAGTGCTGATACATTATTATTGATTTGTTTGTTTCACTATAAGTAGTGTTTTGTTCAGATAGTTAATATGCGGGTCTTTCCACCAATCGGTTGCCAGCCTTTTGAGTAATGTAACTTGGTGATTCGTTTTTTTTTAAACATTCTGTTATGGAGCTCCTTATGGGTCATGGTGGAGAACCATGTTTTTTTATCCATACCCTCAGCATATTTATTAAGGGACTGTACGTTATATATAATGAGGGAATCCTGGAGAAAATCGGATCTCTCGGAATTGAAATATATTTCAGTAAAATATATTTTTACCTAACCCCCACTGATTGCTTGGCGAAAAAAAGAATAGTGACCCTCTATATCCAAAATAATAATTAAAACAAAGTGGATAGCAGAGAAAACGCCTACCGTTTGTCCTAACTCCTAGGACAGACCAGATCATTAGATATGCAGTTTAAGAAATTTTTGTTTTTGTAAGCATTACATGGCAAAGTAGCCAGAAGTTTGTGGATTCGCAGATCACCACAGACAAGGGTGAAAAGATAAACGCTTATAATAAAAGCACTGCATGAATCTGTCAGGTAGCCTAGTGGTTAGAGTGTAGAGGAGGTAGGTAGCCTAGTCGTTAGAGTGTAGAGGAGGCAGGTAGCCTAGTGGTTAGAGTGTAGAGGAGGTAGGTAGCCTAGTGGTTAGAGTGTAGAGGAGGCAGGTAGTCTAGTGGTTAGAGTGTAGAGGAGGTAGGTAGCCTAGTGGTTAGAGTGTAGAGGAGGCAGGTAGTCTAGTGGTTAGAGTGTAGAGGAGGCAGGTAGCAGGTAGTCTAGTGGTTAGAGTGTAGAGGAGGCAGGTAGTCTAGTGGTTAGTGTAGAGGAGGCAGCTAGTCTAGTGGTTAGTGTCGAGGTGGCAGGTAGCCTAGTGGTTAGAGTGTAGAGGAGGCAGGTAGCCTAGTGGTTAGAGTGTAGAGGAGGCAGGTAGCCTAGTGGTTAGAGTGTAGAGGTGGTAGGTAGCCTAGTGGTTAGTGTAGAGGAGGCAGGTAGTCTAGTGGTTAGTGTCGAGGTGGCAGGTAGCCTAGTGGTTAGAGTGTAGAGGAGGCAGGTAGCCTAGTGGTTAGTGTAGAGGAGGCAGGTAGCCTAGTGGTTAGATTGTAGAGGTGGCAGGTAGCAGGTAGTCTAGTGGTTAGAGTGTAGAGGAGGTAGGTAGCCTAGTGGTTAGAGTGTAGAGGAGGTAGGGTAGTCTAGTGGTTAGAGTGTAGAGGAGGCAGGTAGTCTAGTGGTTAGAGTGTAGAGGAGGCAGGTAGCCTAGTGGTTAGAGTGTAGAGGAGGTAGGTAGCCTAGTGGTTAGAGTGTAGAGGAGGCAGGTAGTCTAGTGGTTAGAGTGTAGAGGAGGTAGGTAGCCTAGTGGTTAGAGTGTAGAGGAGGCAGGTAGTCTAGTGGTTAGAGTGTAGAGGAGGCAGGTAGCAGGTAGTCTAGTGGTTAGAGTGTAGAGGAGGCAGGTAGTCTAGTGGTTAGTGTAGAGGAGGCAGCTAGTCTAGTGGTTAGTGTCGAGGTGGCAGGTAGCCTAGTGGTTAGAGTGTAGAGGAGGCAGGTAGCCTAGTGGTTAGAGTGTAGAGGAGGCAGGTAGCCTAGTGGTTAGAGTGTAGAGGTGGTAGGTAGCCTAGTGGTTAGTGTAGAGGAGGCAGGTAGTCTAGTGGTTAGTGTCGAGGTGGCAGGTAGCCTAGTGGTTAGAGTGTAGAGGAGGCAGGTAGCCTAGTGGTTAGAGTGTAGAGGAGGCAGGTAGCCTAGTGGTTAGATTGTAGAGGTGGCAGGTAGCAGGTAGTCTAGTGGTTAGAGTGTAGAGGAGGTAGGTAGCCTAGTGGTTAGAGTGTAGAGGAGGTAGGTAGCCTAGTGGTTAGTGTCGAGGTTGCATGTAGTCTAGTGGTTAGAGTGTAGAGGTGGCAGGTAGCAGGTAGTCTAGTGGTTAGAGTGTGGAGGTGGCAGGTAGCCTAGTGGTTAGAGTGTAGAGGAGGCAGGTAGCCTAGTGGTTAGAGTGTAGAGGAGGCAGGTAGCCTAGTGGTTAGAGTGTAGAGGTGGCAGGTAGCCTAGTGTTTAGAGCGTTGGGCCAGTAAACAAAATGTTGCTGGATCGAATCCCTGAACAAGGCAGTTAACCCACTGTTCCTAGGGCGTCATTGTAAATTAGAATTCGTTCTTAACTGACTTGCCTAGTTAAATAAATTAAAATCTTATTTGCAGTCTGAGGAAAAAGTAGTATTTTATAAACGCAAAATCTTTTTTAATACCACAACAGATTATGATGACGAATGAGCGCATGCCTCCGTACCGGAGACGTTTTGATATCTATACAGGCTGTTGTTAGGAAGGAGGATAGTCTACGTTTGGATCAGTACTAAAGTTGTATATCAACCTTACAATTTGAGCCCAACAGAACCAGTTACAACTGACGTATCTGATCATCAATCATTTAGAGGAAAAAAAAACATTCATTGTTTATTAACACAACAGCCACATATCATTCAGTATGCACTTGTAACTTTTTTTTTCTCATTTGGGGACACTATCTTTTTCAAATGTTTTCAATTTTATTTCAAGATATTGTTGTTACAAAATAGATGTGTGTTGACTGTGATTAGGTTATGGGACTATAAGAGCATCTGCAAGGCTAAATTAACAAACTAGGCATGCATGACGACGAATGAGCGCATGCCTCCGTACCGGAGACGTTTTGATATCTATACAGGCTGTTGTTAGGAAGGAGGATAGTCTACGTTTGGATCAGTACTAAAGTTGTATATCAACCTTACAATTTGAGCCCAACAGAACCAGTTACAACTGACGTATCTGATCATCAATCATTTAGAGGAAAAAAAAACATTCATTGTTTATTAACACAACAGCCACATATCATTCAGTATGCACTTGTAACTTTTTTTTTCTCATTTGGGGACACTATCTTTTTCAAATGTTTTCAATTTTATTCCAAGATATTGTTGTTACAAAATAGATGTGTGTTGACTGTGATTAGGTTATGGGACTATAAGAGCATCTGCAAGGCTAAATTAACAAACTAGGCATGCAAAGCTCACCACATGATCCTCAAACCAGAGACTGGCCAAACTCGTGATGCTAAAAGGGAATTCAAAGGAATTGTAGAATAACTGTATCGCCTAATACGACATTTTTTCGTTTAATTATTATTTCATGCTCACTAATAATTGTTTTAAATGTCATTTTATACAGCCTAAATGCTACATTTATAGGCATGTAAGTTGAAGTGCTGATGTTGATGTGTTGTTGAAATGCCGAGTGCTCTTGCCAGCCTGTAGGCTGTCACAACTGCTTCACATTTGATTTCTTAAAAATGGCAGGCCTTAAAAAAATAACTATAGCCTAAATCATTAATTTCCCTTCCTTCTTCGGCTACCTGGCTCGCTCCTGACCGATTTAGAGTCCGTGTGTTGTTGAATAGCCTGTTGAAATGTCGAATGTCAGTTGATAGGAACAGAATCATTACCTCCCAAGCAAAGTAAATGTGTTGTCTCCTCGTCCTCAGCGATGGGATGTTGTGGTGCTGCTGCCTGCCTCTGAATGTCATAGAGACAAACCCAATATATTTGATATGTCCTGGAGTCACGTCTTTCCTCCACATTTTACAGCTTGTTTCTAGCATATAAAGCATTCTGGACAAAAGCGTTGCTTTATATAATCAGATCCGTTGTTTATTATCTTCTAAAAACTTAAGCTAACAAAGGGCAGGCCTATATATTCAATGTATTTTAGCCATTTTCTTTAACGGAAGCCACAATAACCTGACATACCCTCACATATACCCCCTCAATTTGAGCCCTGGTTCTAATTTACTTAACACAACCATCTCTTCACTGGCACTGAGATATTTAATGAGTGCATGGTGACAGGAAGGAATTGTCTGACACAATCTATGGACAGTAGACTGTCATTTCGTCTGTCAAGCAATGCAATTAGATGAGACGACTGACATTTCAAATGCCGCATCTTGTATATATTTGCTACATATATGAAGTTAGTCTTTGTTGCAGAGTTTCGCCAGAACACAACTGAAGGTGAAATATTCTGTGTCCTTAACAAGTATGTGAGGCGGCAGGTAGCCTAGTGGTTAAGCGCATTGGGTCAGTAACTAAAATGTTGCTTGTTCAAATCCCCAAGCCAACTAGGCCAAAAAGCTGTTGATGTGCCCTTGAGCAAGGCACTTAATTGCTCCTGTGAGTCGCTCTGGATAAGAGCCTATGCTAAATGACCTAACTAAAAGGGACATGGATTACACCGAGGCTGTTGCATTGTGATCTGTTGGACAACCAACAAGACTGCTGCTCAACCAATCCACGTAGGGAAGTGAAATTTTCCGAGCAAATTCACAATTTAAAAAAAAAAGAAGCAGCTTGTCACCACCGGTTCTTGATAATAATCTGAGCTGCCCTGTGACGGAGGCCAGCACGCTTGTTTTAACGAGATGGCTGTTCAGCAGACTTGATCCCCTTTTCATTATGTCCCCTTTTCATTATGTGAGACCAGCTTTGCTACAATAAAATCTAAATATCGTAACACACTAAGTGTTGATAACTCATTGACACCTCTGTGGGGCTGTTGAAAACGCCTTGATACCTCTGAGGTGTCGCTGGCACTAACAAGGTTGAGAGTTAAAAGTTGGGCCTATGCTAAAGGAATATCTTGCTACCTCATTGCAAAAAAAAACAATTTGACGTTCGGGCTAAAAACCTGCGTGTGATTCAACCTCATCTGACATATCCTGAATTCTATGCGTGACAGTGCCATTGGAAAGTGGGATTTCTCTGATCTTTGTAGCAGCGGTTGGGCCAAAACCCTCTCGGAAATTATTGTTCAGTATTTTTGTTTGTTTGGTAAACACATTTTTTTTGTAATAAAAAAAAAAAAAAAAAAATCTGGTTTATCCTTGAGATGTGAATGTTTTGTTTCTGATGTCTGCGCATTTTCCAATTTAAAAGATCCCCGAAATGATCCACAGGCACAAAAATATTTTTTCTCGCAAATGTTGTGCACACATTTGTTTACATTCCTGTTAGTGAGCGTTTCTCTTTTGCCAAGATAATCAATCCACCTGACAGGTGTGGCTTATCAACAAGCTGATTAAACAGCATGATCATTACACAGGTGCACCTTGTGCTTGGAGACAATAACGGGCCACTCTAAAATGTGCAGTTTTGTCACAATGCCATAAAATACCACAGATGTCTCAAGTTTTGAGGGAGCGTGCAATTGGCATGCTGACTGCTGTAATGCCCACCAGAGCTGTTGCGAGAATGTCGTGTTCATTTCTCTACCATAAGCCGCCTCCAACATTGTTTTAGAGAATTTGGCAGTACACACAAACCAGCCTCACAACCGCAGACCACGCCAGCCCAGGACCTCCACATCCGGCTTCTTCACCTGCAGGATCGTTAGAGACCAGCCACTCGGACAGATGATGAAACTGTGGGTTTGTACAAACGGTTAGAAACCGTCTCAGGGTCGTGACCTGACTGCAGACTGCAGTTCGGAGTCGTAACCGACTTCAGTGGGCAAATGCTCACCTTCGATGGTCACTGGCACGCTGGAGAAGTCAGGTCATGAATCCTGGTTCAACTGTACCGGGCAGATGGCAGACAACGTTTATGGTGTTGTGTGGTCGAACAGTTTGCTGATGTTAACATTGTGAACAGTGTGCCCCATGGTGGCGGTGAGGTTATGGTATGTGTAGGAAAAAGCTATTGGCAACAAACACAATTGCATTTTATCGAAGGCAGTTTTAATGCACAGAGATACCGTGACCAGATCCTGAGACCCATTATTGTGCCATTTATCCACCTCCATCACCTCGTGTTTCAGCATGATAATGCACGGCCCCATGTCGCAAGGATCTGTACACAATTCTTGGAAGCTGAAAATGTCCCAGTTCTTCCATGGCCTGCATACTCACCAGACATGTCACCCATTGAGCATGTTCGGGATGCTCTGGATCGATGTGTACGACAGCATGTTCCAGTTCCTGCCAATATCCAGCAACTTCGCACAGCCATTGAAAAGTGGGACAACATTCCACAGGCCACAATCAACATCCTGATCAACTCTATGCGAAGGACGTGTCACACCAGATGTGCATCTGTTGGTCACACCAGATTCTGATCCACGCCCCTACAAAATAAAACAAAAGATATCTGTGACCAACAGATGCATATCTGTATTCCCAGTCATGTGAAATCCATAGATTTAGGGCCTAATGAATTTATTTAAATTGACTGATTTTTCTTATATGAACTGTAACTCGGTGAAATCTTTGAAATTGTTGCATGTTGCGTTTATATTCATGTTCAGTGTATCTTAGCTGGCAAGGTTGTTAGACTTTAGAAAAGCAAGCAATAACTAAATGAATGTAACTCTCATTCCTTTTAGCAGGATAAATAGCCACCAGTCAGGATGATACAGACAGCTCAAGAGGTAGGCTTAGATACTGTACGCAGAAAAATAAACAGATTTTCGACACAGAAGTAAGCGTAATGATTAAGCTGTTTCAGGTGTTTGAAAAAATGATAAAAATTCTACAATTTACGGACACTGGCCTAGCCCACCTCCGGGCCACCTGGCCCACCTCCGGGTCCACCTGGCCCACCTCCGGGCCACCTGGCCCACCTCCGGGCCACATGGCCCACCTCGGGCCACATGGCCCACCTCCGGGCCACATGGCCCACCTCCGGGCCACCTGGCCCACCTCCGGGCCACCTGGCCCACCTCCGGGCCACATGGCCCACCTCCGGGCCATCCTCAAGTACTTTGTGCCACCTCAAAAATCGTGAAAACATTTAGGCTGCAATATGTTATAGGCCAAGTAGGACCGTCAAGGTAGAATACATATGGATTATTCTGTTTTTAGGTCTAGAGATAGGCTACACAAAACAACAAGGGATTGAATGAAACATCTGAGGAAATGGATAAGACAAACAGAGGGAACTGATTAGCCTGGCTGTTTTTTCTCTCACTTCACCATGACCCCTAAGTGGTTCCGTGTTCTGTCATAAAGAACACATACGCAACTTAATAAAAAATAAAAAAACAACATGTTTTTCCATCTCAAGAGGTTGACCTCTAAATCTTTAATCGGTCATAAATCCCCTCGTGACAGAAGGAATGGGAGATGTGATATAATCGACCCGCTCAGGTTTCCACCACAAAACGACCAAGAAGAGTAGAACCAGCTTTTACATTAGGGTTTGACTAATAAGGTGATCAGTAAATAAATAACACATATTAAAAAAAATAGTTTCAGCATATTAAAACCAGAGTTTAGTTCCAGTAACAGGGTTGACCTTAAAATGATTTACTAAAAACCACATTAAATAAATAAATTAATAATAATAATAATAATAATAGTAACCAGAAAGGTATTTGTTAAAAGAAAATCATTACAGCTTTACAATGATGGTGGAAATGTGGAGAAATATTGGGGTTAAAGTGGGTTGAAATTCCTCTAGAAGTCACAGAGGGACACAGAGGGACATGTCAAAATGCAGAAGTCATAGAGGAACACAGAGGGACACAGAGGGACATAGAGGGACACAGAGGGACATGTCAAAATGCAGAAGTCACAGAGGGACACAGAGAGACAGAGGGACATGTCAAAATGCAGAAGTCACAGAGGGACACAGAGGGACAGAGGAACACAAAGGGAGACAGAGGAACACAGAGGGACAGAGGGACACAGAGGGACAGAGGGACATGTCAAAATGCAGAAGTCACAGAGGGACACAGAGACAGAGGGACATGTCAAAATGCAGAAGTCACAGAGGGACACAGAGAGACATAGAGGGACACAGAGAGACATAGAGGGACAGAGGGACACAGAGAGACAGAGGGACATGTCAAAATGCAAAATTTGGGCACTTTTGAAAGTATTCTTTAATATAAAAAATGTGATTTCTAGAATTTTCCATGTGGTCTATATTTAAATGGCACTTAATATAATAAAACAAGCTTTTCAAATGCAATATTTGTGCACAATTTCTACTTAAAAATGTAATATTAAAGGGATGTGAAAGCCACTCATTTTGTGGAATAACCCATGTAAATTTAGTATTTTGGTAAAATATGATTTAAATTATAGATTATAAAAGGTTTTAGAAGTATTTTATAGATTGTTAATCATTTGTTTATTAGATTACAACCATAGTGGACATAGTATAACACATATTTCCAATAGTGAATAGTGGAATTTACCTATGTGTCTCATAGATTTGATAGAATGGATGGGATTTTATATGGTTCTGATAATACCGTATTAAAATAATCAATTAAATGTATTATCAAGGTTAATTGATAGCGGACTGCCCAGATGCTCAAGATATACTGTTACTATATTTGAATGGGCTAGAGACTGCGCTGGTATTTTAATGTCTGGCGCGTACTAACCATGACGTCTCTCTGCCCACGTTGTAGACCTCTCCTTTTGACAGTCTCACTTCTCTCTTGCTCTCCTTCTCTCTTCCACAGCCAGGATGTTTAGATGTTCATCCACGGCCTCCTCCCCTACCCTGCTCTGTCTAACCCTCTGGCCCCTGTGGAGCCTCCTGATGTCTGCCTTCTGCCACCCTCTCCACAGCCCCTGCAGACTGGTAAGCGCTAAACTTCTTGGACAAGCTCATTAGAATAAATTTAACTCAATAAAAAATTATAAAAATACAATAAAAGACAAAGTAAAGTCCCTTTGAATGTTGAACTATAAAAGCATGTGGTTCTCAGTGAAAGGTGTAAAAAAAACAAAAAAAAAGTTCCTCTGATAATATTTGCATATACAGGGATAAGGGGAAGAGTGCAGACGTTACCACAAAGGTGATACAATAGTGGATACTATATACTGCTGCTGGTTCTCAGTGGTGTAAATACTGAAGTAAAAATACTTTAAAGTACTACTTAAGTATTTTTTGGGGGGGGGGTTTATCTGTACTTTACTATTTCTATTTTTGACAACTTTTACATTTCCCCCTGACACTGAAAAGTACTCGTTACATTTAGAATGCTCCGGCAGGACAAAACTATTGTCCAATTCATACACCTATCAATATAACACATTGTCATTCCTTACAGCCTCGGATCTGGCAGACTCACTAAAACACACATACTGCGATTCAAAATGATGTCTTGTCTGTAAATGAGAAGAAAAAAAAAAACAAACAAGAAAGTCATGCTGTCTGGTTGGCTTTAATTCAAGCAATTTTGATGTATAGCATTTATACATACTTTTACTCAAGTATGACAATTGAGTACTTTTCCCACCACTGTTCCTAAGTACATTTAAAGCCAGATACTTTTAGACTTTTACTCAAGTAGTATTTTACTGGGTGACTTTCACTTTTACTTGAGTCATTTTCTATTAAGGTATCTTTTTACTTTTACTCAAGTATGACTATTAGGTACTTTTCCCATCACTGCTGGTTCTCAGCGTTTCAACTCCTGTATACATGTCATACATTTATACCCTCATATACTCTCTGGTCTGATATGAGGTATAAGCTTTTCCCCCCCCCCCCCCTCTTTGCTGTTCAAAGTTTTTTTTTATCATATAAAATAAGGTATTTTATATTGCATTTCTAAAATAAAGTATTTCTCTTGCATACACTTAAATGTCTCTCTTTTTTCCCCTTTACAGACCCAAAAGACTGCTCTCTGTAGCAACAGTGAGCTCTCATCTGTACCTGGGGGCCTACCTGACAGCATAGAGGACCTCCACCTGAACCACAACCACATTCAGATGCTACAAGATGACTCCCTCTCCCGCTACGTCTCCCTTCGTACCCTAAGCTGTGCAGACAACCTTTTGGAGACGGTGGGGTCCAAGCTCTTTCACAACTCACCTCATCTAGAGAGCCTCAATCTAGCTGCCAATAATCTTCACGTTGGATACCAGCAAACTAGCCTGGCGCTGCTCACCTTGTCTAGACTCAGAGTTCTGGATCTGTCAAAAAATCAGCTTACAGAGGACATGGTCTCCGTCCTCCTCCAGAATATGACGTCCCTGGAGTACCTCAACCTTTCCAGGAACCTCCTGCTGAGGCTGGACGAAAGCTCCTTCAGCGACCTCCACCAGCTCAGAGAGCTGGACCTGCAGAGGAACATGCTGTTTGAGATTGACGGGTCCTTTGATCACCTGCACAAGCTCCAGAGACTCAACCTGGCCTTCAACTACCTGCCCTGCCTGGTGCACTTCCACATGACCCAGCTGGTGGTCCTCAACGCCAGTCACAATGCCATTGAGTGGTTCATAGCCAACCAGGACCTCCAGGAAGTCTTCCAGCTGGAGACCCTGGATCTCACAGACAACAACCTCCTCTTCTTTCCCTTTCTGCCCACCCACAGCCGCCTGAGGAACCTCCATCTGTCCCAGAACAGGGTGAGCTTCTACGAACACCTGGCGGACGCAGCTGCCTACCCCAACTGGAAGACCAGCGTCCAGTTCTACAACCTGAGGGGCAACATGAGCAACGTCACGGCCAAGTTGTGGGACGAGAGCCTGCACGGGGACATCTCCTCTCTAGACCTGCTGGATCTGAGTGGAAATCAGGTGCACTACTTCCCCCAAGGATTCATCAGCAAAATGCCAAGCCTGACCAGACTCAGGATGTGGACAAACTGTCTTGAGGTCTTGAATCTAACTCTGGAAAAGCTGCCGGGGACGTTGTACGAGTTGGACGTGAGCAACAATAGGTTGACTGCGCTCCATGCCGACCAAGTTAGTTTGAGGAAGCTAGGCAACCTAAGCTTCCTGAACCTGAGCCAGAATGACCTGCAGACTCTACCTGCTCAGCTGTTGTCCTCTCTCACCAGCATCAGCTCTGTGGATATTAGTTACAACAGAGTTGGCGTGTGCCCCCATGAGGCAGGGGGTAGTGGCATGGGTGGGGGTAACCAATCAGACTGTGTCGTTTGGAGAAACATCATTTCTCTGAGATATCTCTACCTATCAGGGTGCAACCTGGGGAGGCTGCCATCATCAGCGTTCGTAGGGACGCCCCTAACACACCTGGAGCTGTCTAACAACCCAGAACTCATCATCGGGCCCAGATCGATCGCAGGCCTCAGCAGAACTTTGCACCATCTAGGATTGGGAAACACAGGCCTGAGGCACTTTGACTTCTCTCCTTTCCATCACTTGAAGTCTTTGAACATTTCCAGAAACTCTCTTACTCAGCTCCCTGCTTCACTGCAACGCCTGGAGCTGAAGCTGCTGGACCTGAGGGACAACAAACTGACCACCGTCCCCTCAGCTCAGGCTAACGTGTTAGCCACGAAACTCCACGCCGTTTTTCTCAACGGAAACACTTTCAACTGCTGCCAGTTGGACTGGTACAGGACGTTGGAGAAAACGGTCACTATCATGGACCTCTCGGATATTTCATGTCAGGATCTGACCAAAAGAACACACAGAGTGGTGCTTGTAGACTCCCTACTATGTGGCGGTAGTGAGGGGGAGTCTGTGTACTGGTACATCCTGCTGTTTATCGTACCTGTTCTCTGTCTGGTTGGAATGTCTGTTATCTTCCTGCTCACCTTTAGGCCCAGACTGCTTCCCACAGCAGTTAGAAATAAATGCTGGAGTCAACTTCCCTGTGTTGACGAAGAAAAGTCCCAAAAAGAAGACCCTGGTCGTGTCCAAATACCCATACTAGAGATCTAAGTAGAAGGCATTTTAGGGATGCGAAAATAGAACGTTTTATAGTAAGTGCAATTACAACAAAAAATAGTACGCTTCAAAATGCCAGAATGTTATGTTACTTCTGAGAAAGATAATCCTCTTTCCAGACTCACGTGTGTTTGACAACAGCTGATAATGAGATCACTATTTTATTTAAGTAGGCAAGTCAGTTAAGAACTAATTCTTACTTACAATTCCTGGGCAATTGTGCACCGTCCTATGAGACTCCCAATCACAGCCAGATGTGATGCATCCTGGTTTCGAACCAGGTACTGTAGTGATACCTCTTGCACTGAGATGCAGTGCCTTAGACCGCTGTGCCACTCGGGAGCCCAAGGGGACATGCTGTACCAAAATCAAATCAAATCGATTTATAAAGCCCTTCTTACATCAGCTGATATCTCAAAGTGCTGTACAGAAACCCAGCCTAAAACCCCAAACAGCAAGCAATGCAGGTGTAGCCCAAATTGAAGCCTTAGAATGAATGAATGGCGGGAATCAACGCAGTTGCACATTAGATTAATCATTCTCAGGATGGATGAGCCTAGTAATGTTGCTTACTGCATTCGTTTGTACTAAACAGTATGTGTGTAGTACGATTAGTACACAGAATGTAGTTTTATTAAGTAGTAGGCAAGACAGATTTCAGATACAGCCATTGTCACAAATTACAATTATGTAAAAGTGTGATGTTTTGCACATACAGTATCAATACAATTTCTGGACAGAAACTAATGTTTCCTTACAAATCAATTGAGTTTAGGTCATTCATAAACAATGTCATATTACATGTGGTGATATCTCACATTGGAAACACTTAAAACTAACATATCCTGCTAAACCAGATAAAAAAAACTGCGTGTTACAATGTTCAGCAGCAAGTCAACCTTTTTGCATTGTGATAATCTGTATGTGCTACGTGTGGTTGGTTCACACGATCGCTGCCTCTGGGGGCCTGAATGTGAGAATATGGCTATACTCACCGTGTGTGTGTGTGTGTGGTGTGTGTGTGCGGTGTGTGTGTGTGTGTGTGTGTGTGTGTGTGGTGTGTGTGCGGTGTGTGTGTGTGTGTGTGTGTGTGTGTGTGAGCAGAAGTTTTGTGATGCAAACTGTTGCTAAAAGCAGCGGAGGAAACATGACATTTCCTGTTTTGCTGAGATGTGCATCAACTGCCCAGTTTTGTATCTGACTCAGAAAGGACAGGTTGGCGGTTTTCACCTCAAGTCATATTTGTGAGGCACAGCTGCAACTCTGGTCACAGGGACCGCAAATATGTTGTTCTCTAGTATTACACCAAAATGTATTTGAATGATAACTACATCCTTCAAATGTACTATGTGAATTATATAGAGATATACCATGTCATATATTTATGGTCAGTCCTACAGAGGATTACCATGTTCTATAATGAACTAAAATGCAACATGCAACAATTTCAAAGATTTTACTGTGTTACAGTTCATATGAGGAAATCGCAATGAATTGATTAGGCCCTAATCTATGGATTTCACATGACTGAGAATACAGATACGCACGCATGTGTTGGTCACAAGATACCTTAGAATAAATGGTAGGGGCGTGGATCAGAAAACCAGCCAGTATCTGGTGTGACACGTCTCCTTCACATGGAGGTGATCAGGCTGTTGATTGTGGCCTGTGAAATGTTGTCCCACTCCACTTCAGTGGCTGTGTGAAGTTGCTGGATTTTTGGCGGGAACTGGAACACGGTCGTACATGTCAATCCAGAGCATCCCAAACATGCTCAGTGGTTGACAGGTCTAGTGAATATTCAGGCCAGTGAAGAACAGACATTTTCTGCTTCCAGGAATTGTGTACAGATCTTTGCGACATGTGGCCGTGCATTATCATGCTGAAACATGAGGTGATGGTGGCGGATGAATGACACAATAATGGGTCTCAGGATCTGGTCCACGGTATCTCTGTGCATTCAAATTAGCATAGATAAAAGGCAATTGTGTTCCTTGTCTGTAGCTTATGACGGTTCATGCCATAACCTCACCGCCACCATGGGGCGCTCTGTTCACAGCGTTGACATCAGCAAACCGCTCGCCCACACGACGCCATACACGTGGTCTACGGTTGTCCTGGGTTGTCGTGGTTACACGTGGTCTACGGTTGTCGTGGTTACACGTGGTCTACGGTTGTCCTGGGTTGTCGTGGTTACACGTGGTCTGCGGTTGTCCTGGGTTGTCGTGGTTACACGTGGTCTACGGTTGTCCTGGGTTGTCGTGGTTACACATGGTCTACGGTTGTGAGGCTGGTTGGACGTACTGACAAATTCTCTAAAACAACGGAGGCGGCTTATGGTAGAGAAATTAACATTCAATTCTATGGCAACAGCGTTGGTGGACATTCCTGCAGTCAGCATGCCAATTGTACGCTCCCTTGAGACATCTGTGGTATTGTGTTGTGTGGCCTTTTATTGTCTCCCCCCCCCCCCCCCCCCCCCCCCAGCACAAGGTGCACCTGTGTAATGATCATGCTGTTTAATCAGCTTCTTGATATGCCACACCTGTCAGGTGGATGGATTATCTTGGCAAAGGAGACATTTTCAATAACAGGGATGTTAACAAATTTTGGTGCACAATTTTGAAATGTTTTTTTTTCTTCAGCTCATGAAACATGGGACCCAACACTTTACATTTTATATTTTCGTTGAATGTCAAAACCTCTGGTTATGTATATTTTTTAAAAGTATTGTGCTTTTACTGTTTTACTGAAACGGCTCTGTGACAATCACTATGCTCCAATACAAATAAACCCTGCCTAAAGTGAAGCACCAATCAACATCTAATACTTTCTGAAAGAAAACACTGAAGACAAAATAGGTGTGTTGACTGAGGCCAAATCATGACAGAGCACTGGCCCTAAAATGGCCCCAGAACATTCTGAAGATCTTCCAGATATGCATGTAGTGATGAAAAGCTAGTTTTGTCTGTGGCCATGCATCTCAGAAGGTCATTCAGAATATTGTTGAAACTTAAACTTAAACACTTCAAGGTAATAATGAGTCTTACACTTCATGAATGCTGGGGTGTGTGTGTGTGTCTGTGTACACACACAGTAGGCTACTTCTACAGCGACAGCTCTGGCAATTAAAATGTGTGTGTTTGTCTTTGTACCAGTGCAGTACCCTCAGAGTGACAGGCAGGCAGTGCTGGATGCCAGTCTGGATGTCTGTGTGCAGAACGACTGTGAAGTTCAGAGTAACCAGAATACCACTGTGGTAATGCTGTGGCTGTAGGTCACGGTGGTTACAACAGAGACAGAAACCTAGCCAGCGTGGAGGGAAGACCTGGGACTCTCTCTACACACGTTGGGCTGCTCTTAGAAAATAAGGCTCTCCCTGGAACCAAACAGGGTTCTTCTACGAGGACAGCCGAAGAACCCTGTTTGGAACCGTTTTCTAAGAGTGTACTCACCGCGGTTGACGTTCTTGTTGACGTTCTTGGAATTGGTCTGTGTGTTCGTTTCTTCATTTAAAAAATAACTTTAAAAGTTCCTTCAAGTGCAGTCGCAAAAAAACATCAAGCTGATGAAACTGGCTCTCACCATAAACAGGAAAGGAAGACTCAGAGTTACCTTTCTTTGCTGCAGAGGATGGGGAGGCAGGGTAGTCTAGTGGTTAGAGCGTTGGACTAGTAACCGGAAGGTTGCAAGTTCAAATCCCCAAGGTACAAATCTGTCGTTCTGCCCCTGACTAGGCAGTTAACCCACTGTATAAGAGTTTGTTCTTAACTGACTTTCCTATAGTTATTAAATTGGCTACCACAGCATTCTGCAGCGATATGCCATCCCATCTGGCTTATCAGTGGGACTATCATTTGTTCTTCAACAGGACAATGACCCAACACACCAGTGTGAGGGCTATTTGACCGAGTGCTGCATCAGATGACCTGGCCTCCACAATCGCCTGACCTCAACCCAAATTGAGATGGTTTGAGGTGAGTTTGGACTGCTGAGTGAAGGAAAAGGAGCCCTATGTGGAAACACCTTCAAGACTTGAAAATGCTGGTTGAGAGAATGTGCAAAGCTGTAATCAAAGGGATTGAAGAATCTCAAATATAAAACGTGAAGAAAAACCCTTGAATGAGGTGGTGCTTCTAGTTACATGCAGAGCAAACGCCCCAATAACATCGGTTCCTTCCAGCTTTACACCAATGTTCAAGAGAGAGTGAGAGAAGAGAGGGCAGGACAAGAGAGAAGAGAGAAAGACAGCAGAGGGCAGAGAGAGAGAGGAGCGAGAAGGCAGAGAGAGAGAGAGATACAGACCACAAATTCAAATTGGCTATACTCAAACTCTTCAACATTATCCTCACTGCAGGTATTTTCCCCGATCACACCAATCTATAAAAATGGAGACAAATTTGGAGGAATTTGCGTTAACAGCAACTTGGGGAAAATTCTCTGCAGTATTATAAATAGCAGACTACACAACGTCCTGAGCAGAAGCCACATTGGATTTCAAAAAAAATATCGTACAACAGACCACATTTATACCCTCCACACGCTAATTGATAAACAAGTAAACCAAAACAAAGGCAAAATCTACTCGTTTTTTGTAGATTTCAAGAAAGCATTTGATTCAATTTGGCACGAAGGTCTTTTTTATAAAATAATAGAAAGTGGTATTGGAGGGAAAACATATGATTTTATTAAATCAATGTACACTAAAAATAAATGTGCGGTTAAAATTGGCATCAAACAAACAGACTTCTTCTCTCAGGGACGGGGAGTGAAACAGGGCTGCCCAATAAGTCCAACACTATTTAACATCTACATTAATGAATTAACAACAAGCAAACAGACTTCTTCTCTCAGGGACGGGGAGTGAAACAGGGCTGCCCAATAAGTCTATTTAACATCTACATTAATGAATTGGCAAAAACATTAGAAGAATCGGCAACACCTGGTATCACCCTACACAACACTGAAATCAAGTGTTTGCTGTACGCAGATGACCTGGTGCTGCTGTCTCCCACTAAAGAGGGGTTACAGCAGCACCTAGATCATCTTCACAGGTTCTGTCAGACCTGGGATCTGACCGTTAACCACAGGTTCTGTCAGACCTGGGCTCTGATCGTTAACCACAGGTTCTGTCAGACCTGGGCTCTGACCGTTAACCACAGGTTCTGTCAGACCTGGGCTCTGACCGTTAACCACAGGTTCTGTCAGACCTGGGCTCTGACCGTTAACCACAGGTTCTGTCAGACCTGGGCTCTGACTGTTAATCACAGGTTCTGTCAGACCTGGGCTCTGACCGTTAACCACAGGTTCTGTCAGACCTGGGCTCTGACCGTTAACCACAGGTTTTGTCAGACCTGGGCTCTGACCGTTAACCACAGGTTCTGTCAGACCTGGGCTCTGACCGTTAACCACAGGTTCTGTCAGACCTGGACTCTGACCGTTAACCACAGGTTCTGTCAGACCTGGACTCTGACCGTTAACCACAGGTTCTGTCAGACCTGGACTCTGACCGTTAACCACAGGTTCTGTCAGACCTGGACTCTGACCGTTAACCACAGGTTCTGTCAATCCTGGGCTCTGACCGTTAACCACAGGTTCTGTCAGACCTGGGCTCTGACCGTTAACCACAGGTTCTGTCAGACCTGGGTTCTGACCGTTTACCTAAAAAAAACAAATATTAATGATATTCCAAAAAAAGGTCCAGAAATAAGGATGACAAATATAAATTGTATTTGGACACTGTTCTATTAGAACACACTAAAAACTACACATATCTAGGACTAAATATCAGCAACACAGGTAGCTTTCACATGGCTATGAATGGGCTGAGAGACAAAGCAAGAAGAGCATTTTATGCCATTAAAAGGAACATCAAAATCGAAATTCCAATTAGAATCTGGCTCAACATTTTTCAAGCAGTTATAGAACCAATTGCTCTATATGGCAGTAAAGTATGGGGTCCAATCTCTAATAATGAATTTACCAAATGGGACAAACATCCAATCGAAATACTGCATGCAGAGTTTTGCAAGACAATATTGCAAGTGCAAAGAAAAACTCAAAATAACGCATGTAGAGCAGAATTGGGCCAATACCCTCCTCATTCAAATAGAAAAAAAAGCCATCAAATTTTACAACAACCTAAAAACAAGTGACCCCAAAACATTCCATCACACAGCTCTACAATGTCAAGAGATGAAAAAAGAGAAGAGTCCCCTCAGCCAGCTGGTTCTGAGGCTCAGTTCACCAACTCAAACCAACCCCATAGAGCCTCAGGACAGCACTCAGCCAGCTGGTTCTGAGGCTCAGTTCACCAACCCAAACCAACCCCATAGAGCCTCAGGACAGCAGTCAGCCAGCTGGTTCTGAGGCTCAGTTCACCAACCCAAACCAACCCCATAGAGCCTCAGGACAGCACTCAGAAAATCTGGCCCAACCAAATCATCACAAAACAAAAATAAACATATATCACCTATTGGAAAGACACCACAAAAATCAAAGTAAACTTCAATGCTATTTGGCTCTAAACAGACAGTACATGGTGGCAGACTATCTGACCACTGTGACTGATAGAAAACTGAGGAAAACATTGACTAGGTACAGACTCAGTGAGCACAGTCTGGCTATAGAGACCGGTCGTCACAGACAAACCTGGCTGCCCAGAGAGGACAGTCTGGCTATAGAGACCGGTCGTCACAGACAAACCTGGCTGCCCAGAGAGGACAGTCTGGCTATAGAGACCGGTCGTCACAGACAAACCTGGCTGCCCAGAGAGGACAGTCTGGGTATAGAGTCCGGTCGTCACAGACAAACCTGGCTGCCCAGAGAGGACAGTCTGGCTATAGAGACCGGTCGTCACAGACAAACCTGGCTGCCCAGAGAGGACAGTCTGGCTATAGAGACCGGTCGTCACAGACAAACCTGGCTGCCCAGAGAGGACAGGCTGTGCTCACTCTGCTCCAGGGGAGAGGTAGAGACAGAGCTGCATTTCCTATTACACTGTGACAAATACTCAGACCTAAGAGAATATTTCTTTCCCAAAATTATAATTCAAACAAAGAATTTGAAACTATAAAAGATGAAGAAAAATATATAATATTTATTGGGTGAAAAGCCTAAATGTGCAGTTTTGGCAGCCAAATATGTGTCCTCCTGCCACAACCTGAGGGACAGCCAGTGAAAAGTGCAAAGTAAAGTCAATAATATTTCCCATCTTGTTTTTTTCTGTCTTTCAAACCATGTCATGTGTCTTCTCAGTCACGTTGACACTGGTCTACTACCATTGCTTTAATGTATTGTTGTTCTCATAAATATTGTTGTTGTAGTTGTTGTTAATGGTAATCCCATGTCCACTACTACTATTATTATTGCTGTTTGTCCCACCATTTATTTATATATAAAGAGAGAAGGCAGAGAGAGAGAGTTACATGCAGAGAGACAGAGAGAGAGAGAGAGAGAAGGCAGAGAGAGACAGACAGACAGAGAGAGACAGAGAGAGACAGAGACAGACAGAGACAGAGAGAGAGAGAGAGGAGTTGAAGGGACAGAGAGAGAGAGAGAGGAGTTGAAGGGACAGAGAGAGAGAGAGAGAGAGGGGAGTTGAAGGGACAGAGAGAGAGAGAGAGAGAGAGAGAGAGAGAGTTGAAGGGACAGAGAGAGAGAGAAGGCAGAGAGAGAGAGAGAAGGCAGAGAGAGAGAGAAAGAAATAAAGAAAGAAAGCAGAGAGAGAGAAGAGAGAAAGAGGAGAGAGAAGGCAGAGAGAGAAGGCAGAGAGAGAGAGAAGGCAGAGAGAGAGAGAAGGCAAAGAGAGAGACAGAAGGCAAAGAGAGAGAGAGAATGCAGAGAGAGAGAGAGAAGGCAGAGAGAGATAGAGAGAGAGGAGTTGAAGGGACAGAGAGAGAGAGAGAGGAGTTGAAGGGACAGAGAGAGAAAGAGTGTGTGAGAGAGAGAGAGGGCAGAGAGAGAGGGGAAGGCAGAGAGAGAGAAGGCAGAGAGAGACAGGAGAGAAAGGCAGAGAGAGAGAAAGAAAGAAAGAAAGAAAGCAGAGAGAGAGAAGGCAGAGAGAGACGGCAGAGAGAGGTCAGAGAGAGAAGGCAGAGAGAGAGAGACGGCAGAGAGAGAGAGAGAAAGAAAGAAAGAAAGCAGAGAGAGAGAGAAGGCAGAGAGAAAGATGAGAGAGAAGGCAAAGAGAGAGAGAGAAGGCAAAGAGAGAGAGAGAAGGCAAAGAGAGAGAGGAGAGAGAAGGCAGAGAGAGAGAGAATGCAGAGAGAGAGAGAGAGAGAAGGCAGAGAGAGAGAGAGATAGAGAGAGAGGAGTTGAAGGGACATAGAGAGAGAGAGAAGGCAGAGAGAGAGAGAGAGAGAGAGAGGAGTTGAAGGGACAGAGAGAGAGAGAGAAGGCAGAGAGAGAGAAGGCAGAGAGAGAGAGAAGGCAAAGAGAGAGAGGCAAAGAGAGAGAGGAGAGCGAAGGCAGGGAGAGAAGGCAGAGAGAGAGAGAAGGCAAAGAGAGAGACAGAAGGCAAAGGGGAGTTGAAGGGACAGAGAGAGTTGCAAAGGGGAGTTGAAGGGACAGAGAGAGAAAGAGTGTGAGAGAGAGGGGAAGGCAGAGAGAGAGAAGGCAGAGAGAGACAGGAGAGAGAAGGCAGAGAGAGAGAGAAAGAAAGAAAGAAAGAAAGAAAGCAGAGAGAGAGAGACGGCAGAGAGAGAGAGACGGCAGAGAGAGAAGTCAGAGAGAGAAGTCAGAGAGAGAAGGCAGAGAGAGAGAAGGCAGAGAGAGAGTGATGGCAGGGAGAGAAGGCAGAGAGAGAAAGAAAGAAAGAAAGCAGAGAGAGAGAGAAGGCAGAGAGAAAGAGGAGAGAGAAGGCAGAGAGAGAGAGAGAAGGCAAAGAGAGAGAGAAGGCAAAGAGAGAGAAGGCAGAGAGAGAAAGGCAAAGAGAGAGACAGAAGGCAAAGAGAGAGAAGGTAGAGAGAGAGAAGGCAGAGAGAGAGTGATGGCAGGGAGAGAAGGCAGAGAGAGAAAGAAAGAAAGAAAGCAGAGAGAGAGAGAAGGCAGAGAAAGAGGAGAGAGAAGGCAGAGAGAGAGAGAGAAGGCAAAGAGAGAGAGAAGGCAAAGAGAGAGAAGGCAGAGAGAGAGAGAAGGCAAAGAGAGAGACAGAAGGCAAAGAGAGAGTGAAGGCAGAGAGAGGGGAGTTGAAGGGACAGAGAGAGAGAGAGAGAGATGGGGGAGTTGAAGGGACAGAGAGAGAAAGAGTGTGAGAGAGAGAGAGAGGGCAGAGAGACAGAGGAGAGAGAGGGGGGAAGTCAGAGAGTGAAGGCAGAGAGACAGGAGAGAGAAGGCAGAGAGAGAGAGAGAGAGAAAGAAAGAAAGAAAGCAGAGAGAGAGAAGGGAGAGAGAGAGAGACGGCAGAGAGAGACAGGAGAGAGAAGGCAGAGAGAGAGAGAGAGAGAGAGAGAGAAAGAAAGAAAGAAAGCAGAGAGAGAGAAAGCAAAGAGAGAGAGAAGGCAGAGAAAGAGAGAGAGTGAGTTTATTTGTTAACTCTGCATTGTTGGTAAAGGGCGTGTAAGTAAACATTTCATGGTGAAGTCTACACCTGTTGTTTATGTGCCAAATACATATATATAAAAAAAAGTTGAAGAGAGAGAGAGAGAGAGGAGTTGAAGGGTCAGACAGAGACCCTTCAACTGACATTTGGAATGAAAGCAGTTGATCTTGAGATGACAGTTGATATGGCTGTGCATGGCCTGCTGCTCCTCGACCACGAAGAGAAAGGACACTGACATCGTGTGGACAATCAAGAGAGTTACACCCGGTAACAACAGAAATGTCACCATCAGAGGAAGAGGAGGTACTTCCCACAAGGAGAGACCCCATCGGAGACCTTCGACACGTAATTACATCATTATATTCTGACCAATAAGAGCGGCAGTTCGGGGCAAGGTGCTAGGGCTAAACTAAGCATAGGTTACACATGTATCCAAGTTTGCTTTTCTCTAGTGCACTCTCTTTCTCTCTCTTTCTACATTTTCATCTTGTACAAAACGTGTCATATTGTGTTGGTCCGCTATGGACCTATTGTCATCGTACTAAGTTCTAGTCAATAGCCTAGACTGTGTATTTGTGTATCTTATATTATCATCTAGCTTGTTAGTAAATAAATAAATCAACTCAATTGGTGTGGTACGGACTTATTTAGTGAGACTCGGGTTTGTGCAGATTCCAGGATTATGCAATGTTCAGAATGAGGCTGTAGAGGAAATTAATTAATTAGCGACTGTTGTAAAAATCGACATTCTTATGGTTAATTTGGGAAATAGAAACTCAATAAAGCCAAGCTTTTCCATGGTGCCCCAGGTTAATAATTACCTGATTCATTTAATCACGTAATTATAAACAGTTAACCATTCAATTAAGAGCAGTCGGCACATTAATCAATACAACGTCACGACAACACTTTGGGTCAGCCAGGCCAACGATGTTAGGTTTACAAGACCAGAGAAGCTGCAGGGAAGGGACAAGCCTCACTCAATTCTGTATGCCAATGATATCTTCATTACAATCATCTCTGTTAAAACATACTTTCCCTAATCGACGTTAGCCATCTAACAAAGCATGTTCCTGGACCCGATGAGGAGACCAAACGGTGCGATGTGGTCATTTCAGGAGGAAGATCAGATCTTCTCATTGATTCTCACCAGGATGGTTTTGAAGTCTCCTTCTAGAAAGTTCCTGAATGGCGTGAGGAAGTTAATGGCAGAGCTCTGAGTGAATTCTCTCTCCGTCTCGCCACATTTAATAAGAACGTTTCCTGTAGGCACAGGAAGTAGACGTGGGTCAGGGAGGACAGGTACAACACAAACTGAGATTTTAGCTCCCTTATTTGAAGTTGAGAACAGAGCTGAATGAGGCAATTCTATGTTTTTCAAATATGTCCAATAAAATGAATTAATTCACAGGATACATCAAAATTCATAAACACGTATTCCTTTCCCTTTAAAAAAAAAAAATCCAACACATTTTTTTTTTTAATAAGGCGAAGCCTATATAATGCCATGGCAACATGCAGTTGTCAACATCGCCATTTCTAAGCGAGGATGTAAAGTTCATTAGAGGGGTTATCCTATCCATCACTATTAAATCATGTGTTACATTGTCCTCAAATGGCCACTGTGCTAGATGACATCCTCGGAGAGGGTTTCCTTCCAGGAAGATGTTCCCTCCCCTTCACAGACCTGGGGTGTAGTCACTACATTGGAGTCATTTAGCAGACTCTCTTATCCAGAGTGACTTACAGTAGTGAGCGCATAAAATGTTAGTACTTCTTTTTCAAACTGGTCCCCTGTGAGAATCGAACCCACAACCCTGGCGTTGCACGCGCCGTGCTCTATCAACTGAACCACACGAGAGACACCAAACAGAAGAAACAGAAGCGGCGCCTTTCAGTACGTTTTCTTCTGTTTCTTCTGAAGAAACAGAAGAAACAGAAGAAACAGAAGAAAACGTACTGAAACGCGCCGCTACGGCGACTAATAAATGTTTTACTACAGTGTGTGTGTATGAATGCACCCTCGACCCTCGACAGGCGATGAAACAACATTCTGGAATTAAAACGCAGCACAGGATATCTTTGGGGGGGATATATCTGCACAGTATGTGTGCGAATCAAAAGGATCTCTACGGGTTCAACTAATTTACCATGGGCTGTTCCAGGGGCCAAACTCACTCCCCGACTCCATCATGGACAGGCCAAGAATCTCGTGGTTGTTGATCCGCACAGGGACTTTCTTCTCCAGTTTCTTACACAGAAATTCCTCTATTCTGACATCTGAAAAGATAGAGAAAAACTTACATCAGAGAGAAAGGACAGTCGCGACGAAGCAGGACCGAGAAACAACCTTGTGCTGCGTGACCTAACGGCAAGATAACAAGGACAACACACACAGGCATATCCAGTCTGCTATCTAGCCTAGTCAACCTTCAACAACATTTGTGGGGAGTCAAAGAGCTTTATGGTAGGCTAATTGAGCTAGCATAGACAATAAACTGACTAGGTCTACAATATATGGGGCGGCAGGGTAGCCTCGTGGTTAGAGCGTTGGACTAGTAACCGGAAGGTGGCAAGTTCAAACCCCCGAGCTGCCCCTGAACAGGCAGTTAACCCAGGCCGTCATTGAAAATAAGAATATGTTCTTAACTGACTTGCCTAGTTAAATAAAGATTAAATAAAAATATATATATATATACACTGACGTGAATTCTGAAACCCCAAGACTGTTGATTGAGTCCACTGCTTTAGCTTCACTAAATCAACAACTATGTAACTATAGTAACAAGCAGAAGCAGGTGTGTTGTGGTGTGAGTGTACTTGTGTAGATCAGCTGTAAAAAGCTCAATCTACCTACCTCATCCCCATATTGTTTTAATTTACTTTTCTACTCTTTTAAACACCAGTATCTCTACTTGCACATCCCCATCTGCTCATCTATCACTCCAGTGTTAATCTGCTAAATTGTAATTACTTTGCTACTGTGGTCTATTTATTGCCATACCTCCTCACAACATTTGCACACACTGTATATAGACTTGATTTTTTTTCTTATTATGTTTTATACTGTATGTTTGTTTATCCCATGTGTAACTCTGTGTTGTTGTTTGTGTCGAACTGCTTTGCTTTATCTTGGCCAGGTCGCAGTTGTAAATGAGAACTTGTTCTCAACTGGCCTACCTGGTTAAAGAAGTCAAATTGGTGTGTGTGTGTGTAGAACAGCTGTTGTGGTGTGTGTGTGTGTGTGTGTGTGTGTGTGTGTGTGTGTGTGTGTGTGTGTGTGTGTGTGTGTGTGTGTGTGTGTAGATCAGCTGTTGTGGTGTGTGTGTGTGTGTGTGTGTGTGTGTGTGTGTGTGTGTGTGTGTGTGTGTGTGTGTGTGTGTGTGTGTGTGTGTGTGTGTAGATCAGCTGTTGTGGTGTGTGTGTGTGTGTGTGTAGATCAGCTGTTGGCCCAGATTTGTAGTTCCATGACCTTGCAACATTTAACCTACGTCTCGCTATTCAAAGACAAACGATAACGTTAAAGTAAACAAAACCACTGTTTACTCTCTTCTGCTTCTGTCAACATCCAGAGAGACCTAATTTACTGCTGACTGAAGCCAAGACATTATACATTACACATTATACATTTATACATTATACATTTATACATTATACATTTATACATTATACATTTATACATTATACATTTATACATTATACATTTATACATTATACATTTATACATTATACATTTATACATTATACATTCTACATTATACATTATACATTTATACATTACACATTACACATGACACATGACACATTATACATTATACATTATACATTTATACATTACACATTACACATGACACATGACACATACATTATACATTTATACATTATACATTATACATTTATACATTATACATTTATACATTATACATTTATACATTCTACATTCTACATTATACATTACACATTACACATGACACATGACACATGACACATACATTATACATTTATACATTATACATTATACATGTATACATTTATACATTATACATTATACATTACACATTACACATTTATACATTATACATTTATACATTATACATTTATACATTATACATTTATACATTATACATTTATACATTACACATTATACATTATACATTACACATTACACATTTATACATTATACATTATACATTATACATTTATACATTATACATTTATACATTACACATTTATACATTATACATTATACATTTATACATTATACATTTATACATTATACATTATACATTACACATTTATACATTATACATTACACATTTATACATTTATACATTACACATTACACATGACACATGACACATGACACATTATACATTATACATTTATACATTACACATTACACATGACACATGACACATACATTATACATTTATACATTATACATTATACATTTATACATTATACATTTATACATTATACATTTATACATTCTACATTCTACATTATACATTATACATTTATACATTACACATTACACATGACACATGACACATTATACATTATACATTTATACATTATACATTATACATTTATACATTATTCATTTATACATTATTCATTTATACATTATACATTATACATTACACATTATACATTTATACATTTATACATTATATTACTACAGTATTAGACAGACGTCATGCTAGATCACATCATTCTCCTGGACCATGACAGCATCAACATATTGGACATTATTCTTTTTAATTCTCTTTCAGGGATGTTCCAACTATGACTTTTTACGGGTCTGTAAATTGATATTTCACACACCATTGAATATCCAGCAAGTTAATGAATTGACTGGAACTGAATGGACTTGCATGTCCCCCTAGTTAGGACTTACAGGCACCAGGCAAGGTATATTGACGTCAGTGAGCACAGTCTTGCTTGGGTTTGGTTGTAATAAAACCTCTGTCCTGTTTCATTAATCTCTCTGTGTTTTAGGTGGTGCATTCCGCCCTGCACAGAAGGTTGTCCAGGTGAGCATCCAACTCCGTCTTCTCAGCCTTGGCAAAGCTTTTCCTCAGTAAACTGAAAATGAAAGGGTGACTAGTGGCTACAAACGGTCTGACAACAGTCAAACTACGCTGTAACTCAATTCAAGTGAAGCTTTTATGTGACATATTTCTTCACCTCTCAGAAGTTGGTTTAGCCTGCCTGACTAGTTAACCCAATCACAGCTCTGACCCACGACCTTACGTACGACTTTAAAGCTTTCTTCAACGTCCTGCATCTTTCCATTTCCACCCCCCGATTATGTTTAGTGACTGGCTTCAATATATTTACCAAAGTCGAGCTGTTGCTGCAGTGATGAAGAGTTTCTCTCATTGCGGAAGTTGCCATTTCTCAAAAAAATATGAAATAAACCACGTTAACTTCGTTTCCCGTCAGACTAGTAACGTAATGCGTCGGGTCTACACTGAGACAGAGACATGTCGGGTCTACACTGAGACATGTCGGGTCTACACTGAGACAGAGATATGTCGGGTCTACACTGAGACATGTCGGGTCTACACTGAGACATGTCGGGTCTACACTGAGACATGTCGGGTCTACACTGAGACATGTCTGGTCTACGCTGAGGCATGTCAGGTCTACACTGAGACATATCTGGTCTACGCTGAGACATGTCGGGTCTACGCTGAGACATGTCGGGTCTACACTGAGACATGTCGGGTCTACGCTGAGACATGTCGGGTCTACACTGAGACATGTCGGGTCCACGCTGAGACATGTCGGGTCTACACTGAGACATGTCTGGTCTACGCTGAGGCATGTCGGGTCTACACTGAGACATATCTGGTCTACGCTGAGACATGTCGGGTCTACGCTGAGACATGTCGGGTCTACACTGAGACATGTCGGGTCTACACTGAGACATGTCGAGTCTACACTGAGACATGTCGGGTCTACACTGAGACATGTCTGGGTCGGGTCTACACTGAGACATGTCGGGTCTACACTGAGACATGTCGGGTCTACACTGAGACATGTCGGGTCTACACTGAGACATGTCTGGGTCGGGTCTACACTGAGACATGTCGGGTCTACACTGAGACATGTCGGGGTCGGGTCTACACTGAGACATGTCGGGTCTACACTGAGACATGTCGGGTCTACACTGAGACATGTCGGGTCTACGCTGAGACATGTCGAGTCTACACTGAGACATGTCGGGGTCGGGTCTACACTGAGACATGTCGGGTCTGCACTGATACATGTCGGGTCTACACTGAGACATGTCGGGTCTACACTGAGACATGTCGGGTCTACACTGAGACATGTCTGGATCGAGTCTACACTGAGACATGTCGGGTCTACACTGAGACATGTCGGGGTCGGGTCTACACTGAGACATGTCGGTTCTACACTGAGACATGTCGGGTCTACACTGAGACATGTCGGGTCTACGCTGAGACATGTCGGGTCTACGCTGAGACATGTCGGGTCTACGCTGAGACATGTCGGGTCTACGCTGAGACATGTCGGGTCTACGCTGAGACATGTCGGGTCTACGCTGAGACATGTCGGGTCTACACTGAGACATGTCGGGTCTACACTGAGACATGTCGGGTGTACGCTGAGACATGTCGGGTCTACGCTGAGACATGTCGGGTCTACGCTGAGACATGTCGGGTCTACGCTGAGACATGTCGGGTCTACACTGAGACATGTCGGGTCTACGCTGAAGCATGTCGGGTCTACACTGAGACATGTCGGGTCTACACTGAGACATGTCTTGTCTACGCTGAGACATGTCGGGTCTACGCTGAGGCATGTCGGGTCTACACTGAGACATGTCGGGTCTACACTGAGGCATGTCGGGTCTACTCTGAGACATGTCGGGTCTACGCTGAGACATGGAGTATATGGGGACAGGGAATCCAGCAACATGTTTTAGCTACTTTGGTGTTTAACCAAGTATAAAGAAATCAGTCACTAAACTAAATCGAGAGAAAAACATATTGTTAGGGGAGATACATGTCAAACTGCAGGGCGTTGAAGAGCTCCCCCAGTTACAGCCTAATACGTTACAGACTAGTGCTGATATGCTGAGTTTGCTATTCTAGACGCGTCTTTGTTAGTCGTTTGCTACAGTGCATTTCACAGAACCAAGTAGAGTCATTACAAACAAACACATAATTTGCTTTATTCAGCCAAAACATTACAAATGAGCTAAACAAGTTAAGTTTGCTACACGTTAGTAAATACATCACCAGCCACAGGCCTGAAAGAAACAGCACTGGAGTTTCACAAGTTGATGCATTGACCTTGTAAAACAATGTGAAGACCACCGTTGGCTGACTAAATAACATTAACTAGCCAACTAACGTTACTCTAATAACTGGCAACAGATCTGAGGTCAGAAAGTAACTCAAATTTGGCTGTAAACTTAGTTGAACCGCACGACTGAATAACTTATTTCCACCATCTGCAGTTAACCCTTTTCACGTTGAAATCCCTGTTCAGTTGTAGATTAAAAATACACTTATACTTATAGTACATTTACTTATCCTAATAGGGCAATGGTTTAAGAAATCAATATTTTCCTACGGTTCTCGTGATTTGATTTAAGGAAAGAAAATAATCAGCTGAAAGTTGACTGTTTTAGGGAGTTTGACTGTAGCTGTGTGGCGTTGAGAAGATGGGGATGTCTGGCAGCCTTATACTTTTTGTCACCACTAGAGGTCAGACTTCCCTCAGATTTCAGCTGTGGCTTTCACTTTGTCTATGAACCCCTCAGATTTCAGCTGTGGCTTTCACTTTGTCTATGAACCCCTCAGATTTCAGCTGTGGCTTTCACTTTGTCTATGAATCAGAAACACATCCATTTAAAGACCGAGGTAAAGTTGGTTTTATATTCAACAGACATTCAACAGACATTCAACATTCTCCAAAATCTATTTAACATGTAAACATCAATAACTAATTCACCGTTTGTCACAAAATCATCAAACTAGATATGATTTATTCTTTAAATGTCTAGCATACTTTTACAACCTTTGTTTTGAGGACCAATTCCAGTTTTTATATAAATATATCAAATCTATAAAATGCTATTTAAAGCGGTATAAATCAATAACTAATTCACTGTTTATCACAGAAACATACAACTATGTCTGATTTATTCTATAAATGTCTAGCATAATTTTACAACTTTTGTTTTGAGTAAAAATTCCAGTTTTGATTTGATAGAGGGCATGTAGTCCGTCTAGAGGGCGTGTGGTCAAAGTCCTACCGAGTCTTTATACCCTATTAAAAGGGGCCTGGCATAAAATTGTATTTGTTTACAGGAAAAAACTATGGGATGAAGGGGTCAGGCCTCCATGTGGATGGATCAAGAGGACCAAGACAACTAAGAGGGTCAACATGGGCATCTCCACAATAGAGGAAAACTAAGAGTGACCCATGACATACACTACCGTTCAAAAGTTTGGGGTCACTTAGAAATTTCATTGTTTTGGAAAGAAAAGCCATTTTTTCGTCCATTAAAATAACATAAAATTGATCAGAAATACAGTGTAGACATTGTTAATGTTGTAAATGACTATTGTGGCTGGAAATGGCAGAATTTTTATGGAATATCTACATAGGTGTACAGAGGCCCATTATCAGGCAACCATCACTCTTGTGTTCCAAAGGCACGTTGTGCTAGCTAATACAAGTTTATCATTTTAAAAGACTAATTGATCATTAGAATACCCAGCTGTTAGCACAGCTGAAAATGGCTGTTCTGATTAAAGAAGCAATAAAACTGGCATTCTTTATGTAACAGTATAGCTTCCGTCCCTCTCCTCGAACTTACCTGGGCTCAAACCGGGGACCCTCTGCACACATCAACAACTGCCTCCAAAGGGAGCATCATTACCCATCGCTCCAAGGCCCGTGCAGAGCAAGGGGAACAACTACTTCAAGGTCTCAGAGAGAGAGAGTGATTAGCGCGCACCACCACTAACTAGCTAGCCATTTCACATCGGATACACTCAACCCCCCAAACTGAGCAATCGGGAGAGATTGGTCTTGGTCAGGGAGGTGACCAAGAACCCGATGGTCACTCTGACAGAGCTCTAGAATTCCTCTGTGGAGATGGGAGAACCTTCCAGAAGGACAACCATCTCTGCAGCACTCCACCAATGAGGCCTTTATGGTAGAGTGGCCAGACGGAAGCCACTCTTGGAGTTTGCCAAAAGGCACCAAAAGACTCTCAGACCATGAGAAACAAGATTTTCTGGTCTGATGAAAACAAGATTGAATTATTTGGTCTGAATACCAAGCATCACGTCTGGAAGAAACTTAGCACAGTGAAGCATAGTGGTGGCAGCATCATATTGTGGGGATGTTTTTCAGCAGCAAGTACTGGGAGACTAGCAAATTACAGTGAGATCCTTGATGAAAACCTGCTCCAGAGCGCTCAGGACCTGGGGCAAAGGTTTACCTTCCATCAAGGCAACAACCCTAAGCATACAGCCAAGACAACGCAGGAGTGGCTTCGGGACAAGTCTATGAATGTCCTTGAGTGGCCCAGCAAGAGCCCAGACTTGAACCCGATCAAGTATCTCTGGAGAGACCTGAAAATAGCTGTGCACCAACGCCCCCATCTAACCTGACAGAGCTTTAGAGGATCTGCAGGGAAGAATGGGAGAAAATACCCAAACATAGTTGTGCCAAGCTTGCAGCGTCATACCCAAGGCTGTAATCGCTACCAAAGATGCTTCAACAAAGTACTTAGTAAAGGGTCTGAATACTTATGTAAATGTGATGTTTGTTTTTTTTTTACAGTTTTTGCTTTGTCATTCTGGGGTATTGTGTGTAGATTGAACAAAACAATTTGATCAATTTTAGAATAAGGCTGTAACGTAACAAAATGTGGAAAATGTCAAGGGGTCTGAATACTTTCTGAAGGTACCGTACATACTGTACTATACTCCCTTGACTTTTTCCACATTTTGTTGTGTTGCAAACTGAATTTAAAATGAGTTAAATGTAGGTGTTTTGTCACTGGTCTACACACAATACCTCATCATTTCAAAGTGGAATTATGTTGTTTTACATTTAAAACAAGGCTGAAATGTCTTGAGTCAAAAAGGGTTTAACCCCATTGTTTTTGGCAAGCCTAAATAAGTTCAAGAGTAAACATTTGCAAAACAAGTTACATAATAAGTTGTGTGGCTGTAAGCCACAAAGACAACGTATCTGTACGGTCCCTCAGTCACGCAGTGACTTTAAAACACAGATTCAACCACAAAGACCAGGGATGTTTTCCAATGTCTCTCAAAGGGCACTTATTGGTTATATGGGTTTAAAAAAAATAAAAGCAGACATTGAATATCCCTTTGAGCATGGTGAAGTTATTAATTACACTGTGGATGGTGTATCAATATACCCAGTCACTACAAAGATACAGGCGCCCTTCCTAACTCAGTTGCCGGAGAGGAAGGAAACCGCTCAGGGATTTCACCATGAGGCCAAGGGTGACTTTAAAACAGTTACAGAGTTTAATGGCTGTGATGGGAGTACTGAGGACGGATCAACAGCTGCAAAAAAATGTGGTATAGCAATTCACTTTTTTGTCCTGAATACAAAGTGGATTTGCCCCAAACATATTACTGAGTACAACTTTCCATATTTTCAAGCACAGTGGTGCTAGCTGCCTCCTAAGAAGAAGTAGGTGCAGGAGTCAGGAGAGCAAGGAATTTCAGTTTGCACAGTCGTTTATTATAAGTCCCAACCCACCAACAAGAGGCGGGGAAAATCATGAAACACACGAAGGAGAAAACTCTATTCCTAAATATAGTACCCGACTGTGAGGAAAAAACCCTGTGGCGCAAACAGAGCTAACACAGTAAAATCCATCCCGCACAACCTCCGCAAGACTAGCAAGCAGCGGAGGTTAATAAACTCACCGAAATAACTAATCAGACACAGGTGATAACAACAACAGACAGACTAGTAGGCTGGCTAGTAGGACAGCTAGTAGGCCGGCGACGACGACCACCGAGCACCGTCCGAACAGGGAGAGGAGCCACCTTCGGTGGAAGTCGTGACAGTACCCCTCTCCTGATGCGCAGCTCCCGCAGCGCGCCGACGCCAGCCTCGACGACAACCCGGAGGACGAGGCACAGGGGGATGCGGATGTAGGCGGTGAAACTCACTCAGCAGAGATGGTTCCAAGACGTCCTCCACCGGCACCCAGCATCTGCCCTCCGGACCGTACCCCTCCCAATCCACTAGGTACTGCAGGCCCCTTACCCGACGCCTGGATTCCAGTATGGATCGCACTGCATACGCCGGAGCCCCCTCGATTTCCGGGGGGGGGGGGGGGGGGCGGAGAGACCTCCCGCACCTCAGCTTCGTGAAGCGGACCAGCTACCACCGGCCTGAGGAGAGACACATGAAACGAGGGGTTAATACGGTAATAATGGGGAGCTGTAACCTATAACACACCTTGTTTATTCTCCTCGGGACTAACTTTTTAGGGATAGGGGGGCAGCAGTTTCACTTTGGATTAATTGCGTGGCCATAGTGAACTGCCTCCTACTCTGTCCCAGATGCTAATATATGCATATTATTATTACTATTGGATAGAAAACACTCTTAAGTTCTAAAACTGTTTGAGTTATGTCTGTGAGTTTAACAGAACTCATATGGCAGGCAAACTTCCAAACAGGAAGTGGAAATTCTGGGGCTGGTTGATTTTCAACTCATCGCCTATTCACATCCCAGTAAGATATGGATCTGTTCGCACTTCCTACGCCTTCCAATAGATGTCAACAGTCAGTAGAACGTGGAATGAAGCCTAGCAAAAGTAGCTAATTGGACACTAGTAATAGACATTATCGAACAAAACAATGATTTATTGCGGAACTAGGATTCCTGGCATTGCATTCTAATGAAAGATCATCAAAGGTAAGGGAATATTTATGACGTGTATTTCTGAGCGCGTCTCAGATTATTGCATGGTATGCTTTTTTCGTAAAGTTTTTTTTAAATCTGACACAGCGGTTGCATTAAGAACAAGTGTATCTTTAATTATATGTAGAACATGTATCTTTCATCAAAGTTTATGATGAGTATTTCTGTTATATATATTTTTGAATTTCCAGCGCTGCCTTTTCAGCGGAATTTTAGCGGAACCTATGTCCTAGACAGTTTAAATGGCCCCACAAAACCACGGACCCAGCTTCCGGCAGGGCAGGCGGAGGGGCAGGTTTCGGGTCGAGAGCCAGACCCAGTCCCCTAGTGCGAACACCGGGGCCTCACTGCGGTGGCGATCAGCGCTCGCTTTCTGCTGCCCTTCGGCACATTTCAGGTGACCGTGGACGGCCTCCCAGGTGTCCTTCGACCACTTCACCCATTCTTCCACCGCAGGAGCCTGGGTCTGGCTCGGATGGCACGGTACCAGGACCGGCTGATACCCCAACACGCACTGAAAGGGCGAAAGGTTAGTTGAGGAGTGGCAGAGTGAGTTCTGGGCCATCTCTGCCCATGGAACGTACCTCGCCCACTCCCCTGGCCGGTCCTGGCAATACGACCGCAGAAACCTACCCACATCCTGGTTAACTCTCTCCACCTGCCCATTACTCTCGGGGTGAAAACCAGAAGTCAGGCTGACCGAGACACCCAGAAGCTCCATGAACGCCCTCCAAACCCGGGACTTGAACTGGGGACACAGATCAGAAACTATGTCCTGTAACTTCCCTCTGGGCAGGTGCCTAGGAACCTTGCACTGAGCGCACACTAAACAGGAAGAGACATAAACCCTCACGTCCTTAGCTAAAGTGGCCCATCAGCACGTCCCCCTAAGGCATCGCACCGTCCTATCGATACCCGGATGACCAGAGGGGTGTAACGTGTGAGCCCATCGAATCAACCTGTCGCAAACACCAAGCGGGACGTACTTCCGTCTAGCTGGACACTGAGGTGGAGTAGGCTCCGACCGAGATGCCCACTCGATGTCAGTGTCCACCTCCCATACCACCGATACCACCAGACAAGGGGCCGGAAGGTGGGGGTGGGATCGATGGACCGCTCCTCTGTATCATAAAGACGGGAGAGTGTGTCTGCCTTAGAGTTCTGGGACCCTGGTCTATACGAAATCGTAAATCTGAATCGGGTGAAAAATATGGCCCACCTTGCCTGGCGAGGGTTCAGTCTCCTCGCCGCCCGGATGTACTCCAGATTACGGTGGTCAGTCCAGATGAGAAAAGGGACTTCCTGACCGATCTTCCTCCGAGCCCCCTCAAGCCAATGTCTCCACACCTTCAGAGGTTTTACGATAGCCAGCAACTCCCAGTCTCCAACATCATAGTTTCGCTCCACCGGGCTGAGCTTCCTCGAAAAGATAGCGCAGGGTCGGAACTTCAGTGGCGCGCCCGAGTGCTGTGAGAGTACGGCTCCAATCCCAGCCTTGGATGCGTCCATCTCCACTATGAATGCCAAAGAGGGATCCGGATGAGCCAACACGGGAGTCTCGGTAAACAGAGTCCTCAAGCGACAAAATGCTCTGTCCGCCTCAGCCGACCACCACAGACGCACTGGTCACTCCTTCAGCAGTGAGGTAATGGGAGCAGCCACCTGCCCAAAACCCCAGATAAACCTCTGGTAGTAGTTGGCAAACCCTAAAAACCGCTGCACCTCCTTTACCGTGGTGGGAGTCGGCCAATTACGCACGGCTGCAATGCGGTCACACTCCATCACCAACCCTGATGTGGAAATGCGATACCCCAGGAAGGAGACAGCCTGTTGGGAGAACACGCATTTCTCAGCCTTGACGTATAGGTCATGCTCCAACAGTCGCCCAAGTACTCTGCGCACCAGAGACACATGTGCGGCGCGTGTGGCGTTATATATCAGAATGTCATCGATATAAGCCACCACATCCTGCCCGTGCAGGTCCATGAGAATCTCGTCTACAAAGGATTGGAAGACTGCTGGGGCATTCTTCAACCCATACGGCATGACAAGGTACTCATAATGGCCTGATGTGGTACTAAACGCTGTCTTCCACTCATCTCCCTCCCGGATACACAAGTTATACGCGCTCCTGAGATCTAGTTTTGTGAAGAAGCGTGCTCCGTGAAATGACTCAATCGCCATAGCGATGAGAGGTAGTGGGTAACTGTACCCCACCGTAATAGAACTTAGACCTCTATAGTCAATGCACGGACGCAGACCACCCTCCTTCTTCTTCACAAAAGAGAAACTCGAGGAGGCGGGTGACGTGGAGAGCCGAATGTACCCCTGCCTCAGAGATTCAGAGACATATCTTTCCATAACCACCGTCTCCTCCTGTGACAGGGGATACACATGACTCATAGGAAGTGCGGCATTTACCTGGAGGTTTATCGCACAATCCCCCTCTTCGATGGGGTGGTAATTGTGTTGCCTTCTTTTTACAGAAGGCGATAGCCAAATCGTCATGTTCGGGGGAATGTGCACAGTGGAGATTTGGTCTGGACTCTCCACCTTCTTTGCACTGATGGAAACTCCCACACACCTACCTGAGCACTCCTCTGACCTCCCCTTTAGAGCCCTCTGTTGCCACGAAATAGTGGGGTTGTGAAAGGCCAACCAGGGAATCCCAACACCACCGGAAACGCAGGGGAATCAATGAGGAAGAGACAAATTCTCTCCTCATGACCCCCCTGCGTAACCATGTCCAGTGGAGCCGTGACCTCCCTGACCACCCCTGAACCTAATGGTTGACTATCTAGGGAGTGCACGGGGAAGGGTTTGTCCATCTGAACCAGAGGAATCCCTAAACTATGCGCGATCCCTAAACTCAGCGGGTCCATAAAATTCCCCGCTGAGAGATCTATACTGAGAGATCTATACTGTTGGATTCATATTTTCCCGAAAATCTACCAAGTTTCAATACCGGGAATAATGAATATTCATCCGACACATTGCCGGCTTGGCTGCGCCAATATGTGAAGATTTCACAGCAAGTGAAACTGATATTTAGTAATGATAGAATAACTTTGATCGCCAATGACATTGTTGTGAATTGCGAAACAGAGCATTCAGAAAGTTCCTCAATCATTTCAGCAGTAGGCGTAGGCCAGTAGCGTTGTTGAATCATACAAACTTTGTAATAGCAGTCAAACAAAAGTCAAACGACCAAAGTTGCTAAGCTTGCTAGATAACCTCCAACGAATGACAGCACAGCGTAGAGAAGCAGGGGAAATGTTACAGCGGTATTTTGGCATGCAGAGTCGAGATGTGCTTTGATAACACAACCTATGGATTACAGAATAAAGTTAGGCATTTTCATGTGAGACTGAGTCAGGATTGGGAAGGTAATAAAAGAGCCTAGGCTCTATATAAGACGTGAGTCAATGCATAATACTCTTGATTTTAGGCTATGTTATTTCATGGTAAAGGTTTCTGGTCAGTGAACAAATAAATGAGCTACCACTTTCACTAGTCCAGCCAGAGATCAATTTAACCAAATATACAGATAAGAGGATTCAGTGAAACAAAATCCCATTGATTGTCACAGGATTTTGGTCAGGAGTTCCAGGCTACTATCCGAGGGAAGAGAAAAATGTTCTAATCAGCTAATATATGAGCAAACTAGAATACAGATGTTCATTAGCACTCGTCTTAATTTAGCCCTCACCTCCCCCAGCATAATTGTTACCAAATATCCAAATGGAGATTCAATGAAAACAAAGATCTGACATTAATTGATTTATCTCCACGAGTCCACCCCACCCCGCTTGTCTCAAAGCAGCACAAAAACGGCGTGCCAATCAAGACGGTGCTTAAATTATAGGACGGGGGATCACACACGACTATTGCTTTAAATTAGTATAAAGGTTGGGAGTTTCAATATAAGCAACGATCTGATGCCTTCAATTGCATTACTTTATTCCAATATTGTCTTCATTCGGTTGATCATAACTAAGGTGAGTTTTCCTCTTTCTGCACCTTTTCTACGACCAATGGTTGTTTCCTCACAGTTTCGACCAGAAACGGTACCTACACCCGACCAGAAACGGTGCCTACACTTGACAACTTTTCGCTCCAAAAGATTGGCCGCTTCGTGGGCGTAGACCTATTTAAGTAAGTAAATACATTTTGAAAATGTAAAAAAAACTATGTAGTATTATCAGCTAAGCTAACTTCATATTAGCTTGTTATTTTGATGTAGGCGAATTTGTTATTGTAAATAAAAAATGAATTCTCCAAATGCGTTAGATAAGAGCAATGGAAGATGTGCTGCTCCAGCTGTCTGGAAAGGAAGTAGGTGTACTAGTTAGATAGGGCAGTTTGTGGGAGAACATTATGAAAAGATTCTCAATTTTTATTGCCTGGAGAGGAAAACTATGAGGACGAATAGGCCTGGGTCGCAGTCGCTGTTCCAATTCATCCCAAAGCTGTTTGATGGGTTTGAAGTCAGGGCTCTGGCAAGCCCAGTCATGTTCTTCCACACTGATCTCAACAAACCATTTCTGTGTGGACCTTGCTTTGTGCACCGGGGCATTATCATGCTAAAACACGAAAGGGCCTTCCCCAAACTGTTGCCACTGGAACTAAGGGGCCTAGCCTGAACCATTATTATTCCTCCACCAAACTTTAAAGTTGGCACTATGCATTGGGCCAGGTAGCGTTCTCCTGGCATCCACCAAACCTACATTTGTCTGTTGGACTGCTAGATGGGGAAGAGCGATTCATCACTCCAAAGAATGAGTATCCACTGCTCCAGAGTCCAATGGCGGCGAGCTTTACACCACTCTAGCCGATGATTGGCATTGCGCATGGTGATCTTTGGCTTTGGCTGTTCGGCCATGAAAACCAATTTCATGAATCTCCCGACGAACAGTTGTTGTGCTGAGTTTGCTTCCAGAGGCAGTTTGGAACTCGGTAGTGAGTGTTGCAACCGAGGACAAACGATTTTTAGGCGCTACGCGCTTCAGCACTTGGCGGATCCCATTCTTTGAGCTTGTGTGGCCTATCACTTCCCGGCTGAGCCGTTGTTGCTCCAAGACGTTTCCACTTCACAATGACAACACGTACAGTTGACCAGGGCAGAAATTTGACAAACTGACATAGGTGGCATCCTATGATGGTGCCATGTTGAAAGTCACTGATCTCTTCCGTAAGGCAATTCTACTACCAATGTTTGTCTATGGAGATCACATGGCTGAGTGCTCAATTTCATACACCTGTCAGCAAGCAGAGCACCTCTCTGCAGGCAGGGGAGGGTCGTTAGTGATTGGAGTCACCTGGGCTCAGGGTATTTAAACTGCTTCACTAATCACTCTTGTCTCTCTCTCTCTGCTCCTCCAGGTATGATCCTGTTTTGTTTGTTCCTTTGTAGTTTTGCATAGTTTTCACTCAGTCATATTCACACACACAGATTCACGCATCCCTGCACTTTACATACACCCTACATTATGATACTTTCACACCTCATTCCTTTTTCTTTGTTTAAAGTTAATCGTTTTGGTTTATAATAAAGAACCTTTTTGATTGGCCTATACCTGTTGTTCGCGACCCCTCGTTTTTGCCACAGGCTATGAAGCTGCAAAAGCCTGTCTGCCGATGAAGAGGTCCAAGAGAACGTTCCAAGAGACTGCTGGCACATTCTTGTATACCATGGTTTGTATGTGTACTTACAGTATGTTAGCACATGTTGTACACAACAACACAGTTAAATGTCACCCACTTATTACAACTGTAGCAGGACAATCCTGCTCCTAGAGGTCTGCTGGGTGTGCTGGGCTGGAATAGAAGTCTGCTCACCCAGTAGATCAGGGAGTGGATCAAGGTTGGCCACCTCTGGTATGGATTAGTTTATGTTCACCCCAAATAATACTTCAGTAGTAATAAATGACTTACTAAGATGTCTAACATTTACAAACGAGCTAGCTTATTTGTACATTTTGAAATTATACCTTGATTCATTCAATGTTGATTCATTCAATGTTGATTCATGTTGATTCATTCAATGTTGATTCATTCAATGTTGATTCATTGAACTGAAGTGTTTAAAGATGTTTCAAGATGAACCCGTGTTAATGTTCATTAATCTCAATTCGACAAGAAAAAAAAGATTGAAGAGGATCTGTCTCAAAACCTGTGTTGCTTTCTCAAATGAACGTGACCTTTTTTTTGTTTTGTCCAGTTGTGAGCTCTCCGATCCGTTTTATTTGATTGACTCAGGATATCAGCCACGTGAACCCATGCTGCAGCTTATCATAATGGCATGCATCACCAATGCAGCCGTAGGCATTACATAGGCATTACATAGGCATTACATAGGCATGACATAGGCATGACATAGGCATGACATAGGCATGACATAGGCATTACATAGGCATTACAGGCCTAATGGGTTTGTGCAATGTCCCTTGTCATTGTACTGTATATCCAAAGCAGAAAATAGCTAAAGTCACATCATTTGCATATTGTTGAGCTAGCTATACGTTTTCAATTGACCTGATACCAGTAGATCATGTATGAGGCTAACCATAAGACAGATGTTCTATATTATTTTTCTGACATGAAGCTGTTTATTATTGTGAATCCAAACCTTGTATTCTAGGTACAGTACAGTACATGAAAAATAAGCAGCTGTCAAAATGCAGGCTAATTAAACATGCAAAAAAAAGGAAAATAAATGTTGTAATTCTACCGGATTTATTTGCGGAGGATGATTTTAGAAAACAGAGACAAAATCAAAAGGTCAGTGGCCTGTAGGAGGATTGTAGAGATGCTGGTGGTGGGGGGGGGAGGGGAGAGATGGCCTGGAGGAGGATTGTAGAGATGCTGGTGTTGATGGTGGGGGGGGGGGGGAGAAGAGAGATGGCCTGGAGGAGGATTGTAGAGATGCTGGTGGTGGGGGGGGGGAGAAGAGAGATGGCCTGGAGGAGGATTGTAGAGATGCTGGTGGTGGGGGGGGGGGGAGAAGAGAGATGGCCTGGAGGAGGATTGTAGAGATGCTGGTGGTGGGGGAGGGGAGAGATGGCCTGGAGGAGGATTGTAGAGATGCTGGTGGTGGGGGTGGGGGGGGGGAGGGGAGAGATGGCCTGGAGGAGGATTGTAGAGATGCTGGTGGTGGGGGTGGGGGGGGGGAGGGGAGAGATGGCCTGGAGGAGGATTGTAGAGATGCTGGTGGTGGGGGGGGGGGGGGGGGGAAGAGAGATGGCCTGGAGGAGGATGGTAGAGATGCTGGTGGTGGTGGTGGTGGAGGGGGGGGCGGGAGAAGAGAGCTGGCCTGGAGGAGGATTGTAGAGATGCTGGCGTTGATGTGGGGGAATAGAGATTTGCACAACAATGTTTGCAAGTGAAAGCCACTAGTTCCTTAAACCCAAGTACCCATTCATGATCCTGTAGGCCTCTATGTATTTTACAGGAAGTGAGCTAATCATCGATGTCATGACACCAGTATAATGAAAGAGCAATAAGCTATAATGTATGATAATCGTAATGTTATGATACCATTATCCAACTGGTAGAATGTTACATTAGGAAATGTATGCTTGGTGTTTCATTTACAATCTTATAATGCGTGTTACTGGTTATTTCTATCTTTTGGTGGGAAAATTTCACAATTTAGTTTGCTCGCCACATTCACAAATGGTGACTTTGCTCACAGTTTTGAGGTTTAGGTTGCGTGATGTTCTTAACCAGCTAGCAGCACAAGTAAACCTTGTTGAAATCTTTCTTTACCCAACATCAACTCCAACACTCTCTGCAATCCTCCTCCAAGCCATTGAACCTTCTGATTTTGTCTCTCTAGCAAAACAACATCATATAGAACTAGAAAACCAGACACAGCGATGATTGGCTTTCCTCCGTCTGTTTTGGTTGTGCTTGCACGGAACTAATGACAGACGGAACTGAAGATTTTGCAAGCAAACATCTGCTCCTCACCTGATTGATTAACATGCAGTGGTGGCCGTGTGGAATCTATCGCTCTGTTAGCAGGGATCGTGCCGCTCACCTTCCCACAATCCCTGGCGTATTTCTCCTCGTGCTCCTTTTTGAAAATGAAGGGGGGGGGCGGGACTTCGGAAGTGATGGAAACCCTATGTCACTCCGCGGCTGTCCGTCTCCGCGGCGTTGTCTTCAACACCAGTTTACATCAATATAGCCATCTGTTTTCTGAAATCTGGTTTAGAGCAGATGTTTTAAATCATAATGCTAGCCATGTAAAATAAGTAATAGTCAAGCAAATGTACTGTCTACGAATTCACATCTGCTAAGTATAATGTAAATCAGTCAAACTGTCCTAAATTCTAATGTCTAGTAGTCAACTTTCATCACATCTTAGAGCCTGAGCCATGCAAACCAACCAATCAGATCCCTGTTTTCATAACCACCGTCCATGTCAAAGATATTGGCTTGATTTTATACAGAGTATATTCAAAATCATCAGAGGAGACATTGAGAACATGGGTAATATGGAAGACAGACTAACTCCTTTGAGAGAGGGATAAGTTGCAGTCCGTTCAGATGTTTCAGCACGGTAAAACCATTGTGTCTGTTATTTCACTTCAACAGAACCCCGTGCGAGAGATCGAGAGAGAGAAATTCACTTCCTCTTTTGCAAAATACGTTTCTGTTCATCAAATTATTGCACGCTCTCAGTTTCTTTAGCCAGGGCAGAGTTTATTTAAACTCAAACCCCACCCAAAACCACAGATACAGTATTTGAGCTGTAGAAAAAAGGTGAAGTAGTGTGTAACAAACAACTGCCTCACATGATAAGTTAATCATTTCCTTTTTACTGCATGCAAACAGTGTACTGTAAGCCACACACAACTGCTATTTGCAAGCTTCCTCCTTTAGTTTCAATGCTGTGTTAATTCAGTTTACATGCTCAGTTACTTCACAAATTAGTCACAGTGATCCTTCCTGTCTTTAAAATAGCACATGACAAGAATTCCGTATTTCACAAATATAGACTCAATTCCTTTCGCGTCACGCTGTACCTTTGACAGAGCAACGAGGTTCGAGTTTGACTGTAACTTTCATCAACGTCTTTTGTCAAAGTACAACCGTGACATGAAATGGCCTTACAAACCAGTCGTAAAAAAAAACTAACATCACCAACACGACATTTATATTCCCTAACAATATTTTGGACTGGTTACGTTAATTTAATAGCTAATGTATTAACTGTCTTTAAAGCTATGTGACAAAATCTAGGCTTGCTGTGAGCCCACAACTCTCTTAGCCGTTTCCAACAGCACAGGATATCTGAGCGTCCTGTTCGTCCAAAAACTCTGGGATTCCCTGAAGACCTGTCTGACAAACAGATGAAGGCTGTGTAAAGATGCTGAGCTTTCAGAGAAGACAGACACACAGGGGATCCATCCGAGGTCAAACTCATTACCTAAGCCGCAACAATGGACAGGGGACACAGGTAGACCAATAAAAATGTAAAGAAAAGCCCTTTTAAAAAAAAAAAAATGTTTTAGTTGCTTACTCTTTCTGAGGACTACGACTTATTATCGATTGTTTATCGATGGATCAAGATTGACGTGTAGAACAAATCACTTGGATGATTCGTTTTAAACATTCTACTGTGTGGAATGTCTTATAATCTCATGACCGCATAACAAATATTTATTCTTACATAGAAAGACTCGCTAGCTAGCTAGCTGCGATGAGTAGAAGATCCATAATATTTGCATGGGTCATACAGTATAACTGACTCCGAGTCGCCCTGAATAAGAAAGTCTGCTAAATGACCAATATTTTATTGCAGGGTTCTTTGCTTCAACCTACGTACGCCACAGAACAGGCCCCTTGTGAATGAGGCCCTACTGGCTGTTCATCCTCCTCAGAAGTGGTTCCTTTAACCGTCTCCTCCAGCTGGCTCAGCGTCAGGACCCCGTGCTGCGCTCCCTGGAACGGATCTGGTAAGAAGAAGAACCAGAGACACATCGGAACCAAGAGAGAGAGAGAGAGAGAGAGAGAGAGAGAGAGAGAGAGAGAGAGAGAGAGAGGTAAAGTGGAGTGGGGGACTCTAACATTCGTTACACACATTATAGCTAAACGTGTACATTTCGGTACTGTAGTTTGAAAAAAAATCAGAAGTATAGTCATGGGGCTTGCCTGTCACTAACATCTCCGGGCGCGTCAGGGCCTTTCCTCTGCTAGGATGAAGGGTAGGACGTGGGGATTGCAGTAGATGTGTCTAGATCCAGGACTGTTACCACTCAACCACAGTCCTACTGTACATGATCATTACACTATTGAGACCAGCTATTTACCTTCCACGTCCCCAGCTCTCCACTCACTAATACCCCTACAGATCAGATCCATTCTGCCTTGACATCTGTTTTAGCTTCTGTTTTAGCTTCAAAGGTGCAGCAGCTCTTTCCTTCCACTTCAGAGCGAGACGGAAATAAAAAGGATTTTGGTTTATTAATGACAGGATCAAAGACCGGAGAGAAAGAAAGTGCCTCTCTTAGACCAGGCCGAACTAACTATCTATCCATCGATGTGCTGACCGGGATGGTTCGGTTACAGTGACAAGTCAATAGACTGGACCCTGCTGCTGCCACAGCCGTGCTGTCCATGACACCACATTCCTAGTGTGTGTGTGTGTGTGAGAGATAGAGAGACCTACCGTGTGTGTGTGTGTGTGTGTGTGTGTGTGTGTTAGTGATAGAGAGACCTACCGTGTGTGTGTGTGTGTGTGAGAGATAGAGAGACCTACCGTGTGTGTGTGTGTGTGTGTGTTAGTGATAGAGAGACCTACCGTGTGTGTGTGTGTGTGTTAGTGATAGAGAGACCTACCGTGCGTGTGTGCGTGCGTGTGTGTGTGTGCGTGTGTGTGTGACTGTGAACACAGTAGGTATTAGCTCTGGGGAAGGCTTGGCTAAATTGTCTTTCACCTGACAGATATGTCACCTAGGCAAAGTCGATATCATATATAACAATTCATGAGGCGCGATCACTAGGTGCAGACGAAAAGTCAAAAAGTTCCGTTACAGTCCGTAGAACCATGTCAAACGATGTATAGAATGCATATATTAGCATCTGGGCCTGAGTAGCAGGCCGTTTACTCTGGGCGCGCTTTTCATCCGAACGTGAAAATGCTGCCCCCTATCCCAAACAGGTTTTAACACTCTTAAATGTCTTAGTCACGTTGGCCACGGAGAATGATACCTCACAGTCCTCGTGATTGGTGATGACCTGCTGCTGTGTTTTCCTCGAAGCGGGCAAAGAAGGTGTTTAGCTTGTCTGGGAGCGATGTGAAAGATGTTCCTAAACAGCTGAATAACCATACTGTGGAGATTAGATTAAAAAGACTGGGCTAAATTACATCCCAAGAGGGAAGTGTGACAGTGTGGAACATTGTATTTTATTTTTAGAAGCGTTTTTTTTCCATAAGTAAGCACAGGGAAAACAGAACTCAGCGTTATCTAAAACAGACAGAAGCACACTCCACCACACTACCCTTCTATGGGACGTGATGTCTAGTCGATGCTTTGTTTGATACTGTTTCCTCTTGTCATTGGTCAGATGATGTGACATAGAAATGCAACAGTTTATGCACAGACGGGAAATGATTGCTGATTGGTTGCCTGCCGTTCTTTGGTCTGTATGGGTTATTGAGAGGAAGATCATGCTCAGCGTCTGGGCCAAATAACTTGTAGACGTGCTTCGTCAAACCCTCCACGTTCACATCTATTGACAACAAACAATGAGCATATGAATAAATTATATAATTAAAATGGAGTGAACACAACAAAAGAAAGTCAACACGAAATGTTATTTAGCAAGGCATTAGGCCATTGGATATTGGGTCCTATTGGGTGTCAGTATGCTGCCTCCACATTGGCTGAGTGACTCTGGCAGTATTTAGGCTGATAGGCTCCATAGTAAGTCTGCTCTCCTGTCTCTCTGCCGTAGCAGACTGAGGGTGGAACTCTGGACACCCCCCCCCCCCCCAGATCAGAACCTTGTTGAGTCGCTCTGGGTTCTAGATTCAACGCTGGACAGGCTGGGCTGTTAGGGAGGGGTACATAGAAGACAGAGTTACTGGACTTACCTGAGTTGTATTATGACTTTTGTTTCATGTATTCAAATCAAAATCACATTTTATTGGTCACATACACATATTTAGCAGGTATTATTGCAGGTGTAGCAAAATGCTTGTGTTCCTAGCTCCAACTGGGCAGAACAATTCACAAGGATACACACAAATCTAAAAGTAAAATAATGTAAAACAAGAAGTGTATCAATATTAGGATGAGCCATTGTTATAGTCTGTAAGCCTTATTGAGGGGTTCTCTGTACTGTAGTTCTAATAGAGTGTTGATAGAGTGTTGTTTTATGGCACTTTGTGGTGTAACCTTGATGAGAAGTCAGACAAAGGGTAACACCGTGTAGAAGATCCACATCATCAGCTGTCTCATACTGATTAACATCAAAGACAGTACATCAGAGCTACGGTTGGAGCCGGTGGGATATATCTATTAGTTCAATGACATTAGTCCTATGAAAAGAATGTGTCTTACCTGCTGTGTCTGCCACGGCCCCTCCAACCATCACCCCTGTGGCTCTCTACAGCCACCACAGTCAAAGCTTTCTGGGTAATTTAGACAGAGAGAAACATAACTAGTGGTTAAAATAGATTGAATTGAAATGTACCTCCAGCTTTTCAGTCTTTCATTGTACTGGATGACAAATTGGGAATTGTTTTGTTATTGAAATTTGAAAACAGTCAGTACTATTGTATTAGGTACTTAAATTGTTCCATAAACAAAGAACTGTTAACAGACAGTTGACGCTGTCTGCCATCTGATGCTGGAGGACTTCCCAGATATACTGCGATGGTTATAACACTGCAATGATGGGGCTGTAGGTAGCATAGTGGTTAGAGTGTAGAGGTGGCAGGAAGCCTAGTGGTTAGAGTGTAGAGGAGGCAGGTAGCCTAGTGGTTAGAGTGTAGAGGAGGCAGGTAGCCTAGTGGTTAGAGTGTAGAGGCGGCAGGTAGCCTAGTGGTTAGAGTGTAGCGGTGGCAGGTAGCCTAGTGGTTAGAGTGTAGAGGAGGCAGGTAGCCTAGTGGTTAGAGTGTAGAGGAGGCAGGTAGCCTAGTGGTTAGAGTGTGGAGGCGGCAGGTAGCCTAGTGGTTAGAGTGTGGAGGCGGCAGGTAGCCTAGTGGTTAGAGTGTAGAGGAGGCAGGTAGCCTAGTGGTTAGAGTGTAGAGGCGGCAGGTAGCCCAGTGGTTAGAGTGTAGAGGTGGCAGGTAGTCTAGTGGTTAGAGTGTAGAGGTAGCAGGTAGCCTAGTGGTTAGAGTGTAGAGGTGGTAGGTAGCCTAGTGGTTAGAGTGTAGAGGAGGCAGGTAGCCTAGTGGTTAGAGTGTAGAGGTAGCAGGTAGCCTAGTGGTTAGAGTGTAGAGGTGGCAGGTAGCCTAGTGGTTAGAGTGTAGAGGAGGCAGGTAGCCTAGTGGTTAGAGTGTGGAGGCGGCAGGTAGCCTAGTGGTTAGAGTGTAGAGGAGGCAGGTAGCCTAGTGGTTAGAGTGTGGAGGCGGCAGGTAGCCTAGTGGTTAGAGTGTAGAGGAGGCAGGTAGCCTAGTGGTTAGAGTGTAGAGGAGGCAGGTAGCCTAGTGGTTAGAGTGTAGAGACGGCAGGTAGCCTAGTGGTTAGAGTGTGGAGGCGGTAGGTAGCCTAGTGGTTAGAGTGTGGAGGCGGCAGGTAGCCTTGTGGTTAGAGTGTGGAGGCGGCAGGTAGCCTTGTGGTTAGAGTGTAGAGGCAGGTAAATAAGAATTTGTTCTTAACTGACTTGCCTAGTTAAATAAAGGTTAAATTAGTTTAAAAAAGGACTCATGAAAAACAGAGTTAAAGAGGTCCAAGAGAGACCAGTATGGGTATTTAGTCTGATCACTTATAATACGTGGCTCAGGGAATTCACTTCATGAATGAATGTCATGGGTTTAAGATAATATAAACGCAGACTGTGTTTAATAAAATATGTTCCACAGTGAAACCATGGTTACCTTTTTATAAAACAGTGTTTGGTCCCAAGATACTCATGTGCGTGTCACTCTCTCTCTGTGTGTTTGTGTTCTTTCCACTCCTCTGTTTTCACCCTCAGTTGTACACCGCTGATGCCCTCTGGCCATCTAGTCATGGAAACCTGTAAGGTCTGATCTGACCCCTTCATCCTAACCCTCTCCTGGGTCTGATCTGACCCCCTCATCCTAACCCTCTCCTGGGTCTGATCTGACCCCTTCATCCTAACCCTCTCCTGGGTCTGATCTGACCCCCTCATTCTAACCCTCTCCTGGGTCTGATCTGACCCCCTCATTCTAACCCTCTCCTGGGTCTGATCTGACCCCCTCATTATAACCCTCTCCTGGGTCTGATCTGACCCCCTCATTCTAACCCTCTCCTGGGTCTGATCTGACCCCCTCATTCTAACCCTCTCCTGGGTCTGATCTGACCCCCTCATTCTAACCCTCTCCTGGGTCTTATCTGACCCCCTCATTCTAACCCTCTCCTGGGTCTGATCTGACCCCCTCATTCTAACCCTCTCCTGGGTCTGATCTGACCCCCTCATTCTAACCCTCTCCTGGGTCTGATCTGACCCCCTCATTCTAACCCTCTCCTGGGTCTGATCTGACCCCCTCATTATAACCCTCTCCTGGGTCTGATCTGACCCCCTCATTCTAACACTCTCCTGGGTCTGATCTGACCCCCTCATTCTAACCCTCTCCTGGGTCTGATCTGACCCCCTCATCCTAACCCTCTCCTGGGTTTCCCAGTCTATTGATTACTCCATACTCACTGCATCAGACCAGCCACATACTGAGAGGGTTGTATCATTCAGATTATCAATACGGGAGACAAAACAATGAACAAAACCCATGGTGCCTCTGCTATCACTTAGAGGCTGTACTACAAGCTCTCAGATCAAACAGAGTACAATTTTATTGGTCACATGTGCCTGAATACATCAGGTGTAGACTTTACAGTGAAATGCTTACTTACGAGCCCAATCCCAAGAATACAGAGTTAAAAAGTAAGACAAATATTTGTAACACAATAAGATTAGTAACACAATAAAATAACAATAGCGAGAATATATACAAGGAGTACTTCTATGGAGTCAATGTGCAGGGGTACCAGGTAACTGAGGTTATATTCACATGTAGGTAGGGGTAAAAGTGACAAAGCAAATCAGGATATATAATAAACAGAGTAGCAGCAGCATGTGTGAAGAGTGAAAGTGTGTGTGTGTTTGAGTGTGTGTGTGATGTCAATATGCACGTGTGTGTGTTTCATGTGTGTGTTGGAGTGTCAGTGTAGTATGTGTGGGTGTGTGGTTAGAGTCTAGTGGGTGTGCATAGAGTGAGTGTGCATAGAGTGGGTGTGCATAGAGTGAGTGTGCATAGAGCGGGTGTGCATAGAGCGAGTGTGCATAGAGCGAGTGTGCATAGAGCGAGTGTGCATAGAGCCAGTGTGCATAGAGCCAGTGTGCATAGAGCCAGTGTGCATAGAGCCAGTGTGCATAGAGCCAGTGTGCATAGAGCCAGTGTGCATAGAGCCAGTGTGCATAGAGCCAGTGTGCATAGAGCCAGTGTGCATAGAGCCAGTGTGCATAGAGCCAGTGTGCATAGAGCCAGTGCAAAACAGTAAAGATAAATAAAGAAATACAAATGTAAGTTGTCCGGGAAGTTATTTTATTAACTGCTCAACAGTCTTATAGCTTAGGGGGGGTAGAAGCTGTTCAGGTGCCTTTTGGTTCCAGACTCTGAGCTCCGGTACCGCTTGCCGTGCGGTAGCAGAGAAAACAGTCTATGACTTGGGGGGCTGGAGTCTTTGACCATTTTTAGGGACTTCCTCAGACACCGCCAGGTATAGAGGTCCTGGATGGCAGGAAGCTTGGCCCTAGTGATGTACGGGGGCCGTACGCACTACCCTCTGTAGCGCCTTGCGGTCGGATGCCAAGCAGTTGCCATACCAGGCGGTGATGCAGCCAGTCAGGATGTTCTAAGTGGTGCAGTTGTTTAACTTTTTGAGGATCTAAGCGCTCATGACAAATCTTTTCAGCCTCCTGAAGGGGAAGAGATGTTGTCGTGCCCTCCTCACCACTGTCTTGGTGTGTTTGGTAGATGATAGATGATGACCATGATAGATCCTTAGTGATGTGGACACCGAGGACCTTGAAGCTCTCAACCTGCACCACTACAGCCCCGTCGATGTGAATGAGGGCGTGCTCGGCCCTGTGTTTCCCGTTGTCCTAGATCAGCTCCTTTGTCTTGCTGACGTTGAGGGAGAAGTCGCTGTCCTGGCAGCCACACAGTCGCGGGTGAACATGGAGTACAGGAGGGGACTGGTAATATTGCCTACCCTCACCACCTGGGGTCGGCCTGTCAAGAAGTCCAGGATCCAGTTGCACAAGGCGGGGTTGAGACCCAGGACCCGAGCTTAATGATGAGCTTGGAGGACACTATGGTGTGGAAGGCTGAGCTATAGCGGACGTGTTGTTGCCTACCCTCACCACCTGGGGTCGGCCTGTCAAGAAGTCCAGGATCCAGTTGCACAAGGCGGGGTTGAGACCCAGGACCCCAAGCTTAATGATGAGCTTGGAGGACACTATGGTGTGGAAGGCTGAGCTATAGCGGACGTGTTGTTGCCTACCCTCACCACCTGGGGTCGGCCTGTCAAGAAGTCCAGGATCCAGTTGCAGAGGGAGGTGTTCCGTCCCAGGATCCTTAGCTTCGTGATGATCTTGGGAGGCCACAATGTTGTTGAAAACTCTGATCCATTTAGAACGTATCCGATAACAGCATTTTGTCATATAATCTGTGAGACAGTAAACCTCAGAGCTCAGTAATACTATATTTATACAGAACCCAAAATAAATATAAACAACAACATGTTAAAACACAACATGTATGTAAGGATGTAGAGGGAAAAGAGCGGCCCGTTTGAAATATATTCTTCATTGTCACCAGAAGTGTCAGTGAGGGCCGAGGAGATGGCATCAATATATTACAGACACAATTGCCTGGCTCGGGAGAGAAGTGGATTGTGGGAATGTGGGCTGTGTGACAGGGGCCGAGTGCTCACGAGGACTGAGCTTTAGAGCCTTGATAATCTGGTATGCCACTATGCCATCCTGTGCCAAGCCTCCGAAATAGCGTCAGGGACTGAGAGAGGGACAGGAGGGGGAAATGAGTTAGCTAGACGGTGACTCTGGCACACATTGTCCCTCCCTCCCCTTCACTTCCTTCCTCTGTTGACCCTGTCTTCCTCTGATGGACGAGTCCAAATAGAACATAAATACAAAGATTAACACTAAGTTCCGGTTTATTGTCCATAGTATAAATAAATAGGAACTCTTGCTCACAATCTTACCTGCTCTTGTGAATCAAAGCAGTAAAAATGTAAAAACTTAAGACAGTTCAGCAGATATGTTCAAATACAGTCAGAGTTGCTCAGCTGGTCTCCATCGACTGTGTATCAGTCCCCATATGCCCCAAACCTAAACAAACAGTGCAATGAATGGCTACCTGTTTTGATGACACAATGACACTTTCTGGGTATTTCCTCTGTAAGGACGATTCAAAAACAGCATTCACATGATCAGGAAACGGCCCCGATATACTGTATGTATGTATGTATGTATGTATGTATGGATGGATGTATGTATGTATGTATGGATGGATGTATCCATACATACATACATACATACAGTATGTTGCTAAATCTCTGGAATCATGATAACAGTCTGTCAGTCAGGTGGTCCTTTTTATATATATATATTTATTTTATTTAACTAGGCAAGTCAGTTAAGAACAAATTCTTATTTTTAATGACAGCCTAGGAACAGTGGGTTAACTGCCTTGTTCAGGGGCAGAACGACAGATCTTCACCTTGTCAGCTCGGGGATTCAATCTTGCAACCTTGCGGTTACTGGCCCAATGCTCTAACCACTAGGCTACCTGCCACCCCAAATCATGGTCCAAACACACCAAGACAGCTGTGAAGAAGGCACGACAACCATCGAGAGCATCATGACTGGTTGCATCACCGCTTGGTATGTCCATCGCTCAAACCACTAGGCTACCAGCCATCCTGCATGTCGTGTGGTGCTTTGTGGAGTCTCTGGGAGACACTGCAGATAGCCGTACTGTAACAGGGGTGGAGTAGTGAGAGGACAGAGGTCAGAGAGGTCAGAGAGGAGGGTCTGCATCCCAAATGGAACCCTTTTCCCTATGTAGCGCGCTACTGGTGAACTATACAGGGGGTAGTGGCTGGTCTGGACATGGTCCTCTTCTCCCGTAATCTACTCTGTTGCACTAGCATTGGTATAGAGAACCCACCATGCATCACTATGAGTGAGAGACAGACAGACAGACAGACAGACAGACAGACAGACAGACAGACAGACAGACAGACAGACAGACAGACAGACAGACAGACAGACAGACAGACAGACAGACAGACAGACAGACAGACAGACAGACAGACAGACAGACAGACAGACAGACAGACAGACAGACAGACAGACAGACAGACAGACAGACAGACAGACAGACAGACAGACAGACAGACAGACAGACAGACAGACAGACAGACAGACAGACAGACAGACAGACAGACAGACAGACAGACAGAAATCTGTAAATAAATTGGTTAGGGGCTTGTAAGTAAGCATTTCACTGGAAGGTCTACACCTGTTGTATTTGGATCATGTGACTAATACAATTTGATTTGCTGGTGTTTTTTGCTCAGAGAACTTGGGGTCCAAATAAAACCTCCGTTGGGGAACCCTGGCATACATGAGGGTATTTATGGACAAAATTGTGAGATTAATCGTATTTGTCAAATGGTGGCCATTTTCATGTCACCAGAACGAACCCCTCAATATTTATTGAAAGGTGCATTTATTTTAGTTAACTAGGCAAGTCAGTTAAAAACAAATTCTTATTTACAATGACAGCCTAGGGTTAACTGCCTTGTTCAGGGGCAGAACGACACCTTGTCAGCTCGGGGATTCGATCTAGCAACCTTTCGTTTACTGGTCCAATGCTCTAACCACTAGGCTACCTGCTCATCTCCGTGCTCTTTCACCTCCCTAAGAAGTTCATCGTAACTTATTTGATCTGTAGCCTAAAAAACGGCATGCTTTCCTGACTTGTACTGGGAGGACCAGACAACATGTCATCGCGTGATTCCAAGTTTACTTCCATATGATGGTTACTATATTAATATTTGCGTTTAAAAGCATTTCCACTGCCATTTCTCGCCTAATAAATTTTAGCGACCCAAAAGAACCCACTTGTCGACATTTGGAAAGTGGACCAACAAATGAGCTGTTTCCATTAGGCCTGTCATGACATTTGTATCCACATAAAAAGGTTGGATGGAACGCTAGTTAATGTCAAGACATTTTGAGGATGCTGGAACTATATTTTGGATGAATGAGTGCATGCCTACAGAGTAAAAAATACAGCCAGTATCCTGCTGTGCCTTTCTAGAAGTTACTGTCGAGAGTAGACCTGCAACTGATTCAAATGGAAGGAAACTTTCAAATCACAGAGGGGATTTTTTTTTCTCTCACCATTATTCAATTGACATTTTCACTGCAGCCCTCGATTATAATTTTGTAATCTCTTGAAAACAATGGAATTATTCATTGCGCTGTGGTGTTGTAGAGGAATGACTGTGTTGTCCCTAAACAAGATCAATAAAAGGGAACTTTTTGAGCTGCTTGTTTCATGTCTTCACTGTTCTTTCATGGCAATGATGCACCTGGCCTGTCCGCTGCCTATCAGCTATTCCTATTGGTTGTTGTGGATTCATATTGAAAATGTATGCAGCTTTGAATGCTATTCTCGGTGTGGTATGATTACTGGTTAGCGGATTGCAGATCTAGAAAAAAACGATCCAACTACCACTGTTGTCACTATGAATGGCAGATAGAGGGCAGGATAGACAGTTAGCCTCTTCCTTTCTGATATAGACTCCCAGTCAAAGAGAGACAAATAAATCAAATCAAATCACATTTATTCATATAGCCCTTCGTACATCAGCTGATATCTCAAAGTGCTGTACAGAAACTGGGTCCGAAATCTGTCTTCTCCAGCAGCTGCCATTTTTATTCTCGTTTTCTTGAGAGTGGTGAATTTGGTTAACAAAAAATGTAATGGCTTATCTGCTACGTGTAGATTACTTGATCGAATATAAGTTTCGTAATGATTAGGTTGTTATGAGTGTACTTGTTATAAGTAGGACATTCTGGAAATTCTGAGAAAATACACTTTATATCGGAGTTGTGCCTGGTCGTCACTAGTTATTACAGCCACGAAGACCTAAACCCTGCCTATTTCTACAATTTATCTTCTTAAAATGTGATTTTAAACCTAACCCCACTGCTAACCATATGCCTAACCCTAACCTTAAATTAAGACCAAAAATCAAATGTTTATTTCATGATTTTTAACTATATAACCCATTTCGACTTTGTGGCTACGGTAACTAGTGGAAACCCTTGTGGCTTTTGTTAACAGGTGTATCTACCTTCTAATTGGCTAGAAAGGTCCCATCTGATCTTAACTCCTCCCAACAGCCTTCCATTTTTGAAAACATTTATTTCATTATTAGAGCGACCACTAGAGTATTTTTATTTTCACCATTATTTAACCAGGTAGGCCCGTTGAAAACAAGTTCTCATTTACAACTGCGACCTGGCCAAGATAAAGCAAAGCTGAGCGACAAAAACAACAACACAGAGTTACACATAAACAAACGTACAGTTAATAACACAATAGAAACATATATGTACGGTGTGTGCAAATGTAGAAGAGCAGGGAGGTAAGGCAATACATAGGCCATGGAGGCGAAATAATTACAATATAGCATTAACACTGGAGTGATAGATGTGCAGATGATGATGTGCAAATAGAGATACCGGGGTGCAAAATAGCAAAAAGATAAATAACAATATGGGGATGAGGTAGTTGGGTTTGCTACTTACAGATTGGCTCTGTACAGGTACAGTGATCTGTAGTGGATAATTTGTGCCTATATTGACCTGTGGTGTAGATCAACAATAAGGCCCGAGGGGGTGTGGTATATGGCCAATATACCACGGCTAAGGGCTGTTCTTATGCACGACGCAACACGGACTGCCTGGATACAGACCTTAGCCGTGGTATATTGGCCATATACAACCCCCCGAGGTGCCTTATTATACTAACAAAAATTATGTTTTGTCAAACCCGTGGTATACAACGGCTGTCAGCCAATCAGCATTCAGGGCTCGAACCAACCAGTTTTATAATAAAAGTTAGCTTGCAGAAAAACATTGTGCATACGGTAAGTACCAAAGCACCTTGGTTTGGGAGGCAAATGCAAAACCTGCAGAAGAGTGAATGTAAACCAGGCAAAAACTACCATCCTCTGTGCAGAATTAAAAAAACCCACACAACCCTCCCCAAAGCAAAACAAGAAGTTTGCCAACCATCCCTATTATGGACCCCCCCCCACCCCCGCCCCCCTTGCCAGTAAATGTCGAACTGTCCCTTATGAGGTGACAAGGCTAATATCAATGTAATAGCCTAACGCAGTGTACACGGAACATTCTGTATGAGTGGCAAACGGAAGCGGGTGGTAGTTTAGCCCTGTAGACAGAGCGAGCGAGAGAGCTAGGGAGGGAGTGCGCACGGACAGTGTTGCGATTACTGTCAGCAATGTAACAGTTCAGTCATCAATGGACAGAGTACACGTCGCCTACAGACAGTAGTCTAGCGTCTTCCAATTTACTTTTATTTCCGTTATGAAACGGAGAGAAGTATAATTAAATCCTGCTACTATACCTAGTTTCGTTTTCATCGTTTATATGAGAAATTGAGAATGGACACAATGTTGTATTAGTGCGTTCTATTGATTATACTCCAATAGGATTCCTATTTGTCGAGTAAGATTTGTTTTTATCTCAAACCTAAATGGAGTATTGGAGGCAGTGCGCATTATGGCTGATCAACTGCAAGGTGCTTCCACCCGACCATCGGGTAACATGGGATTCTGCTCAGGTATTCGACCTGGCTCAGACCCTCCGAGATGGAGTGCTCCTGTGTCAACTTCTCAACAACCTCCGACCCCAGTCCATCAACCTCAAAGAGATCAACCTCCGACCTCAGATGTCACAGGTATGATAAGAAACGTGTTTACATTCACAGTGACAAAGTAAAACGCATCAAATTGCCTGCTAGGCAACTCTACCATAGTTCACGCAGCTAATGGAGTAAACACAATAACCAAATTAAATACTTTGCTCTGCACAGATGGAAAACCTGTTGTTGTCCGTTTCAATCACTTAGTTCGCAGTGAACTTGGAAATTGTGTCATATCCTCGACAGTGTTATTTCTTGTCAACAAGGGAACTATTATAATTTTGGTCTCTCAAAGAAAAGCTGTAGTACTGTTATGTGAACCCGCAGATCCGCTCTTGCTTGCTCTTCTATAGGTGATGCGAGTCAGCTGGAGGTAGAGGAGATACTGAGAGTCAGCTGGAGGTAGAGGAGATACTGAGAGTCAGCTGGAGGTAGAGGAGATACTGAGAGTCAGCTGGAGGTAGAGGAGATACTGAGAGTCAGCTGGAGGTAGAGGAGATACTGAGAGTCAGCTGGAGGTAGAGGAGATACTGAGTGGCAGCTGGAGGTAGAGGAGATACTGAGTGGCAGCTGGAGGTAGAGGAGATACTGAGAGGCAGCTGGAGGTAGAGGAGATACTGAGAGGCAGCTGGAGGTAGAGGAGATACTGAGTGGCAGCTGGAGGTAGAGGAGATACTGAGTGGCAGCTGGAGGTAGAGGAGATACTGAGAGTCAGCTGGAGGTAGAGGAGATACTGAGTGGCAGCTGGAGGTAGAGGAGATACTGAGAGTCAGCTGGAGGTAGAGGAGATACTGAGAGTCAGCTGGAGGTAGAGGAGATACTGAGTGGCAGCTGGAGGTAGAGGAGATACTGAGTGGCAGCTGGAGGTAGAGGAGATACTGAGAGGCAGCTGGAGGTAGAGGAGATACTGAGAGGCAGCTGGAGGTAGAGGAGATACTGAGTGGCAGCTGGAGGTAGAGGAGATACTGAGTGGCAGCTGGAGGTAGAGGAGATACTGAGAGTCAGCTGGAGGTAGAGGAGATACTGAGTGGCAGCTGGAGGTAGAGGAGATACTGAGAGTCAGCTGGAGGTAGAGGAGATACTGAGAGTCAGCTGGAGGTAGAGGAGATACTGAGAGGCAGCTGGAGGTAGAGGAGATACTGAGTGGCAGCTGGAGGTAGAGGAGATACTGAGAGTCAGCTGGAGGTAGAGGAGATACTGAGAGTCAGCTGGAGGTAGAGGAGATACTGAGAGGCAGCTGGAGGTAGAGGAGATACTGAGAGGCTTTACCAACATGAACTAAACAGACTGGCAGATAGACAGACCAAACACAGGCAGATAGACAGACCAAACACAGGCAGATAGACAGACCAAACACAGGCAGATAGACAGACCAAACACAGGCAGATAGACAGACCAAACACAGGCAGATAGACAAACCAAACACAGGCAGATAGACAAACCAAACACAGGCAGATAGACAGACCAAACACAGGCAGATAGACAGACCAAACACAGGCAGACAGATAGACAGACCAAACACAGGCAGATAGAAAGACCAAACACAGGCAGGAAGATAGACAGACCAAACACAGGCAGGAAGATAGACAGACCAAACACAGGCAGGAAGACAGACAGACCAAACACAGACATGCAGACAGACAGACCAAACACAGACAGGCAGATAGACAGACCAAACACAGAAAGGCAGATAGACAGACCAAACACAGACAGGCAGATAGACAGACCGAACACAGACAGGCAGACAGTCAGCGTCACTGTCAGGTACAGCAGCTCCCCCTGTATGCTGCATTATTAAAAACAGAGACTCCTGCTTCCACTACATTTCCAGGTTCTCTCCTGGTTGTCAAAGACCATCTGCTCCTGTCCTATCCCACACCAAGCCTGTCCTGTCACAGCCGGGTCTGGCTCTGGGCAGATTATAATTCGCCTTCACATCACAGCTAAATCTGTGACTTGGCTCAATGACAAACTGACTAGTTGGAAAGGTGGCATCCTACGACGTTGCCACTGTTGAAAGTCACTGAGCTCTTCAGTAAGGCCATTTTACTGCCAGTGTTTGTCTATGGAGATTGCATGGCAGTGTGCTCGATTTTATACAGCTGTCTGCAAAGAGTGTGGCTGAAATAGCCGAATCCACTCATTTGTAGGGGTGTCCACATACTTTTTGTTTACAGTGTAGGAACTCTATCTTTCCAAAGCTGACAGATAGTTCACTAATAAAATAATTCTACAATCCCCTTGTCAAAATGATATGCTTCGAAAATTGGTTCGTAATCAAGTTTGTTTTTGAAATGTTCAATATCGACCAACTTGAAGTCAAGTGGACCACTACCGTGACAGAACTGGTCTTCTTATGGCCGTTTTTGTGTTGCTTTGAGTGCCTCTAACAAATGGATGTTAGGGGTTGACACAACATGTCAGCCTGGTGATTTGAAAGAGGAAACTCAATGCTGTTGGTAGGAAAATGAAGTTGAGCTTTGTATTACGCCCTGGATTATGCAAGGCCAACGGCTGCAATTAATGATAGAGGCCGGATCATTATTTGTCAACATCAGCTCTGATTCATGGCATAGTGACACAAAATGTAACAGGAACTGGGTTCTGTCCTATACTTATCTTGCGAACACTATGTTATTTTTACACATGACTTGTTAGATGCATTAGCCATTTTCTGATTCAGTAAGGATGATACATACGGAAATAAAAATGAAAATAAAACCACATCCTGTACACGAATTCACACACAATACTAGTAGTACATCACTGAAGCAAATATGGTTAATATTTACAAATCTGCTCAGCCTACTTTCTGTTTATTGTAGACTAAGAGTATAGGATATTTCTGTTCCTAGGCTACGAACAGACACATCCATTCATACAACATGCCGAGTGTGAGTGGGCCGATTCCCTTTAGTTGTCCATTACTGCCCAACAGAAACGGATCATTTTTGGGGTTTAAATTTTTTTTTAAAAATCTGCCTGGAGTGTGGGTGGAGTCCACTGTGAATAATTAATGAGTACACAGTGGCAGCAGCTTATTTTATCATTGGTCCATTTACAACCAATGGGACACTAGGCCCCCACTCACCCAGTGGGACCCTGGGGGCCACGGAGACACCAAGACAAAGGCCTTATAGGACTCAGAGCACAAAGCACCTGTCTGTGGCATAGAGCCATATCAGAGTGCCCTCTCTGAGGACACAAGGGACTTGGGCCTTCAAAGCAACGGGCCCTGTGGCTGAATTAGACACGTAATTAAAGCACAATGTATTAGAGCCTCTAAAGAGTTACTTGGACGGCAGTGGAATTTGTGATGGCAGAAGCAGGGCTGGTAAGAGGGACGTAGTGTAGTGTGTGTGTGTGTGTGTGTGATTCTCTGATGTGAAGTGTGTAGTATGTAGTGTGTAATGTGTAGTGTGTAATGTGTAGTGTGTGTGTGTGTAGTGTGTAATGTGTAGTGTGTAATGTGTAGTGTGTAGTGTGTAGTGTGTAATGTGTAGTGTGTAATGTGTAGTGTGTAATGTGTAATGTGTAATGTGTAGTGTGTAGTGTGTAGTGTGTAGTGTGTAGTGTGTAATGTGTAATGTGTAATGTGTAGTGTGTAGTGTGTAATGTGTAATGTGTAGTGTGTAGTGTGTAGTGTGTAGTGTGTAGTGTGTAGTGTGTAATGTGTAATGTGTAGTGTGTAGTGTGTAGTGTGTAATGTGTAATGTGTAATGTGTAATGTGTAATGTGTAATGTGTAGTGTGTAATGTGTAGTGTGTAATGTGTAGTGTGTAGTGTGTAGTGTGTAGTGTGTAATGTGTAATGTGTAGTGTGTAATGTGTAATGTGTAGTGTGTAGTGTGTAGTGTGTAATGTGAAGTATGTAGTGTGTAATGTGTAGTGTGTAGTATGTAGTGTGTAGTGTGTAATGTGTAGTGTGTAGTGTGTAGTGTGTAGTGTGTAATGTGTAGTGTGTAGTGTGTAATGTGTAGTGTGTAGTGTGTAATGTGTAGTGTGTAATGTGTAGTGTGTAGTGTAATGTGTAGTGTGTAATGTGTAGTGTGTAGTGTGTAGTGTGTAATGTGTAGTGTGTAGTGTGTAATGTGTAGTGTGTAGTGTGTGTGTGTGTGTGTAATGTGTAGTGTGTAGGGTGTAATGTGTAGTGTGTAGTGTGTAATGTGTAGTGTGTAGTGTGTAGTGTGTAATGTGTAGTGTGTAGTGTGTAATGTGTAGTGTGTAGTGTGTAGTGTGTGTGTGTGTGTGTGTAATGTGTAGTGTGTAATGTGTAGTGTGTAGTATGTAGTGTGTAGTGTGTAATGTGTAGTGTGTATTGTGTAGTGTGTAATGTGTAATGTGTAGTGTGTAGTGTGTAGTATGTAGTGTGTAGTATGTAGTGTGTAATGTGTATTGTGTAGTGTGTAGTATGTAGTGTGTAGTGTGTAATGTGTAGTGTGTAATGTGTAGTGTGTAGTATGTAGTATGTAGTGTGTAATGTGTAGTGTGTAATGTGTATTGTGTAGTGTGTAGTGTGTAATGTGTAGTGTGTAGTATGTAGTGTGTAGTGTGTAATGTGTAGTGTGTAGTGTGTAATGTGTAGTGTGTAGTGTGTAATGTGTAGTGTGTAGTGTGTGTGTGTGTAATGTGTAGTGTGTAGGGTGTAATGTGTAGTGTGTAGTGTGTAATGTGTAGTGTGTAATGTGTAGTGTGTAGTGTGTAATGTGTAGTGTGTAGTGTGTAGTGTGTGTGTGTGTGTGTGTAATGTGTAGTGTGTAATGTGTAGTGTGTAGTATGTAGTGTGTAGTGTGTAATGTGTAGTGTGTATTGTGTAGTGTGTAATGTGTAGTGTGTAGTATGTAGTGTGTAATGTGTAGTGTGTAGTGTGTAGTATGTAGTGTGTAGTATGTAGTGTGTAATGTGTATTGTGTAGTGTGTAGTATGTAGTGTGTAGTGTGTAATGTGTAGTGTGTAATGTGTAGTGTGTAATGTGTAGTGTGTAATGTGTAGTGTGTAGTATGTAGTGTGTAGTGTGTAATGTGTAGTGTGTAATGTGTATTGTGTAGTGTGTAGTGTGTAATGTGTAGTGTGTAGTATGTAGTGTGTAGTGTGTAATGTGTAGTGTGTAGTGTGTAGTGTGTAATGTGTAGTGTGTAATGTGTAGTGTGTAGTATGTAGTGGGTAATGTGTAGTGTGTAGTGTGTAGTGTGTAATGTGTAGTGTGTAATGTGTAGTGTGTAGTGTGTAGTGTGTAGTGTGTAATGTGTAGTGTGTAGTGTGTAATGGGTAGTGTGTAATGTGTAGTGTGTAGTATGTAGTGTGTAGTGTGTAGTGTGTAGTGTGTAATGTGTAGTGTGTAATGTGTAATGTGTAGTGTGTAGTGTGTAATGTGTAATGTGAAGTGTGTAGTGTGTAATGTGTAATGTGTAGTGTGTAGTGTGTAGTGTGTAGTGTGTAATGTGTAATGTGTAGTGTGTAGTGTGTAGTGTGTAATGTGTAGTGTGTAGTGTGTAGTGTGTAATGTGAAGTGTGTAGTGTGTAGTGTGTAGTGTGTAGTGTGTAGTGTGTAGTGTGTAGTGTGTAATGTGTAGTGTGTAATGTGTAATGTGTAATGTGAAGTGTGTAGTGTGTAGTGTGTAGTGTGTAGTGTGTAGTGTGTAGTGTGTAGTGTGTAGTGTGTAATGTGTAGTGTGTAGTGTGTAGTGTGTAGTGTGTAGTGTGTAGTGTGTAATGTGTAATGTGTAGTGTGTAGTGTGTAGTGTGTAGTGTGTAGTGTGTAGTGTGTAGTGTGTAATGTGTAATGTGAAGTGTGTAGTGTGTAGTGTGTAGTGTGTACCTTTTTGGCTCCTCTGTTCAGTCAATACCCTTGTTGTTGTTTGTCAGGGTAAGACAAGAAAATGCTTCTCTTGCAGAAAAAAATACAACCAAAAAAAACTAAACTAAAACACACTTTGTTGTGACAGGATTTTGCTTCAACATTTGAACCTGGTGTCTTTTAAGATAGCAGCAACATGGACAAGGTAAATTAAATGGAAATGAGGGCCTTCGGACCTTCTCCACAACACGTTCTATGGAAAGACGAGGTATGAATCTGACATCCATATATCTCAGCTTTGGATGTAGGTGTTATTTTGTCATGGTAACTGTGTCTGCTTGGGAAAAGGGAAGGAAACTGTGACAGGTACAACAGAAGTGAGTCTAAAGTGGGGTTTTTTTCTCCAAAATGTGTGTGTGTGTGTGTGTGTGTCTCTGTCTGTGTGTGTGTGTCTCTGTCTGTGTGTGTGTCTCTGTCTGTGTGTGTGTGTGTGTGTGTGTCTCTGTCTGTGTGTGTGTGTGTCTCTGTCTGTGTGTGTGTGTGTCTCTGTCTCTGTGTGTGTGTGTCTCTGTCTGTGTGTGTGTGTGTGTGTGTGTGTGTGTGTGTGTGTGTGTGTGTGAATATTACAACAGGATAGTGCGCAATTGTGTCAACTTAGAGGAAGTGTAGATGGCTGCTTGGGACTTTTAGGTTCTACCAAAGTGTTTTGAAAGTGGTGGTTATTCCGGCCCGGCTGTGTGTTTCCTCTGGCCCAAAGCTGGCTGTATTAAACCAGCTAACCCAGCTATGTATACTCCCCAAATTACACTGAACAAAAATATGAATGAAACATGCAAAGATTTGGTCCCATGTTTCATGAGCTGAAATAAAAGATCCCAGAAATTCTCCATACGCACAAAAGCGTATTTCTCTCAAATGTTGTGCACAAATGTGATTACATCCCTGTTAGTGAGCATTTACCCTTTGCCAAGAAAATCTATCCACCTGACAGGTGTGGCATATCAAGAAGCTGATTAAACAGCATGATCATTACACAGGTGCACCTTGTGCTGGGGACAATAAAAGGCCAATCTAAAATGTGCAGTTTTGTTACACAAGACAATGCCACAGATGTCTCAAGTTTTGAGGGAGTATACAATTGGCATGCTGACTGCAGTAATGCCCACCAGAGCTGTTGCCAGATAATTTAATATTAATTTCTCTACCAAAAGCCGCCTCCAACATAGTTTTAGAGGATTTGACAGTACACACAAACCGGCCTCACAACCGCAGACCACGTGTAACCACGCCAGCCCTGGACCTCCACATCTGGCTTCTTCACCTGCAGGATCGTCTGAGACCAGCCACTCGGACAGATGACGAAACTGTGACTTTGCACAACCAAAGATTTTCAGAACTGTCAGAAACTGTCTCAGGGAAGCTCATCTGCATGCTGGTCGTCCTCACCAGGGTCTTGACCTGACTGCAGTTCGGAATCGCAACCGACTTCAGTGGGCAAATGCTCACTTTCGATGGCCACTGGCACGCTGGAGAAGTGTGTTCTGTAGTCTGATGAAACAAAAATATAACTTTTTGGCCATAATGTCCATTGTTATGTTTGGAGGAAAAAGTCTCAACGTCTACAGTGAAGAAGCAACTCCGGGATGCTGGCCTTCTAGGCAGAGTTCCTCTGTCCAGTGGCTGTGTTCTCTTGCCCATCTTAATATTTTCTTATAATTGGCCAGTCTGAGATATGGCTTTTTCTTTGCTACTCTGCCTAAAAGGCCAGCATCCCGGAGTCGCCTCTTCACTGTAGACGTTGAGACTGGTCTTTTGCTGGTACTACTTCATGAAGCTGCCAGTTGAGGACTTGTGAGGTGTCTGTTTCTCAAACTAGACACTTGTCCGCTTGCTCAGTTGTGCACCGGGGCCTCTCATTCCTCTTTTTGTTCTGGTTATAGCCAGTTTGCACTGTTCTGTGTAGGGAGTAGCCTGTAATTGAACCCACAAATGCTGATGCTCCAGAAACTGAACTAGTCTATCGAACACAGGAGTGATGGTTGTTGATAATGGGCCTCTGTACGCCTATGTAGATATACCATTTTTTAAATTTTTAAATCAGCCGTTTCCAGATACAATATTAATTTACAACATTAACAATGTATTTCTGATCAATTCGATGTTATTTGAATGGACCAAAAAATGACTTTTCTTTCAAAAACAAGGACATTTCTAAGTGACCCCAATCTTTTGGACGGTGGTGTTGATTTTTGTTCGGTGTATATTCAGCTGCTCGTAAACAGAAGAGTCAATCGAAAAATCTGGCTCATTACAAGTTGTAACATGGAACGTCAAAAATAATAAGTACTATAATAAGTACTATAATAAGTACTATAATAAGTACTATAATAAGTACTATAATAAGTACCATCGACTTGAATTGGATTTGTGCCACAGTTGCTAAAACGTTTAAAGCATTTGAAAACATTAGTCAGGTAAACAAAAACAAAGCATGGACTGCTGTACATGGTAAAGACATGTTCGTAAACTGTCCCCTTCCCCTTCCTGTTTTCCCTTCCCCTTCCTGTTTTCCCTTCCCCTTCCTGTTTTCCCTTCCCCTTCCTGTTTCCCCTTCCCATGGGAAGCTCACTGGTGTTGATGTGATTCATTGATTTCTGTATTTCATTTCAGACTTTTGCAACTGTTCTATTGTATAAACTATTTCTATGCCCAGTATAGGTAGGAGCAGCGAGACACCAGTTGGCTTCAAAGCCAAAAAATTATATAACATTTTAACAAAGCACACCATCAGTTCAATGAATAACAATTCATTAATAATAACAGTTATAATAACAATTCTACCTGGTGTTGATGGGGTTTGTATATAATTCCCAAGCTGCTGGAAGGAGAGATAGGGAAGATGTCTATCCTTATTGTCAGATAAACACATCCTCCCCATCTCTCCCTCCCCATCTCTCCCTCCCCATCTCATCCTCCCCATCTCTCTCTCCCCATCGCATCCTCCCCATCCCTCCCTCCCCATCTCATCCTCCCCATCTCTCCCTCCCCATCTCTCCCTCCCCATCTCTCTCTCCCCATCTCATCCTCCCCATCTCTCCCTCCCCATCTCATCCTCCCCATCTCTCCCTCCCCATCTCTCCCTCCCCATCTCATCCTCCCCATCTCTCCCTCCCCATCTCATCCTCCCCATCTCTCCCTCCCCATCTCTCCCTCCCCATCTCTCCCATCCCTAACATTGAGCGGCTGCTGCCAACATACTGACTCATCTCTAGCCACTTTAATAATACGAAATTGGATGTAACAAATGTATCACTAGCCACTTTAAACAATGCCACTTTATTTAATGTTTACATACCCTACATTACTCATATCATATGTATATACAGTATTCTATACCATCTACTGCATCTTGCCTATGCCGTTCGGCCATCGCTCATCCATATATTTTTATGTACATATTCTTATTCATTCCTTTACACTTGTGTGTATAAGGCAGTTGTTGTGAAATTGTTAGATTACTTGTTAGATATTACTGCATGGTTGGAACTAGAAACACAAGCATTTCGCTACACTCGCATTAACATCTGCTAACCGTGTGTATGTGACCAATAACATTTGATTTGATTTTGACCAACTGGCACATACCATCCCTCACTCCATACAATTCTCCAACCTCAAATACACCCCTCTCCCAAAGTCCATCATGGTACAGGTGAAGCAACGCTTGTGGCTCACCTCTTTCTCCCTCCTTCCAGACGCAACCACTTCAATCACAACCGACTCCACATTCCTCAGACGTCATTTTAGATGTTATCGGATTCTTCCGGAAAAAACAAGAACACAAATTGTTGCAATGTCATGCTAATCGCATTGCAGGAAGCTATTTGTGTCGTGATGGGACATTTTGTAATATTATGAGAAATCTTTACCAATCAAAAACTCCCTCATTTGAAAGGGTGTGTCCATCTCTCCCTCCACCAGCTGGTTCTGAAACATACGAGGGATTTAATGGAGAAAGAGAGTGTCTGAGGAATACCTATGTTTTGTTGTGGTGGTGTCTGCTGGGGCCAAGATCTTACATAGTCTTGAGGAATCTGGTGAACTAGAGGTGGACAAAAGCAAATTCAATTTAAAAAGTGGGTGGACTGTAAAAAAAAAACAAACGAATGGGAGCTAGGAAAGGAAAGAAGGAACGGAATATAGGAAAATAATTTAGGAAATAACTAAAGGAAAGGAAGCTAGGGAAGGAGGAAAGAGACCTAGGAAAGTAAAGAAGTAAGATTAGAAGATGTGTCTGAACATGTCTATGTTATGGATAATCATAAATTAATTGTGAACAATAAAAAGTACTGTACTTTTAGTTATATTTTTGCCGACGTTTACTTCACTATATTCAGGGGTTAAAGCAACAACAACAAAAAAATCCCATGACAGAAATTTAAGTCAATCTCAGACCGGCTGTCTGGGGCAAAGTTAACCTTCCCTTTAAGAAAGACAAGACCATCGTGCTTTTAGGGAAAGAGGATATTTTTGTATTAAACTGAGAGTTTGACCAATTCCAGTCCCCTTGCATCATTTTTTTTTTGTAGAACGACTGAGAAGCTCAGTTCTGGTGACTTTTAAAAAGGAAATTCTACTCCAACATTAAGGAAAATAAAATGAGGCTGACACCTTCTAAAATAGTATTTTAACCTCCAGAAATGGGTCAAATAACATATTGGTAAAAATTCTGTTAATATCATTTTAAGATACAGTAAAGGACCATGCGTATAAAGTACGCATGGTCTATGTTATCTGATGTCAAAATCTAATTTTATTAGTCACATGTGCCGAAATCAAACAGGTATTTTTGACCTAACAGTGAAATGCTTACGAGCCCCTAACCAACAATGCAGTTAAATAATTTATAGCGAGTAAAATAACAATAGAGAGACTATATACACATGCTTCTACACCTGCATTGCTTGCTGTTTGGGGTTTTAGGCTGGGTTTCTGTACAGCACTTTGGTACAGTATATCAGCTGATGTAAGAAGGGCTATATAAATACATTTGATTTGATTTGGTACCGATACATCAGTCAATGTGCGGAGGCACCGGTTAGTTGAGGTATTATGTACATGTGAGTAGAGTTATTAAAGTGTCTAATCATAGATGATAACAACAGAGAGTAGCAGCGGTGTAAAAGGGGGATGGGGTGGGGGAAATGCAAATAGTCTGGGTAGCCATTTGATTAGGTGTTCAGGAGTCTTATGGCTTGGGGGTAGGGCCTTCCTCTGACACCGCCTGGTATGGAGGTCCTGGATTGCAGAGATCTTGACCTCAGTGATGTACTGGGCCGTTCGCACTACCCTCTGTAGTTCCTTGCGGTCGGACGCCGAGTAGTTGCCTAACCAGGCAGTGATGCAACCGGTCAGGATGCTCTCGATGGTGCAGCTGTGTAACCTTTTAAAGGAGCTCTAACCTTTAGCTCAGTGTGAATGTTGCCTGTAATCCATGGCTTCTGGTTGGGGTATGTACGTACGGTCACTGTGGGGACGACGTCATCGATGCACTTATTGATGAAGCCAATGACTGATGAGGTGTACTCCTCAATGCCATTGGAGGAATCCTAATTTGCAAATAAATTCATTAAAAATCCTACAATGTGATTTTCTGGATTTTTTTCTCTCTCATTTAGTCTGTCATAGTTGAAGTTTACCTATGATGAAAATTACAGGCCTCTCTCATCTTTTTAAGTGGGAGAACTTGCACAGTTGGTGGCTGACTAAATACTTTTTTGCCCCACTGTGACTGGGACCCCTCTCTTGTTTTTTAAAATGTTAAAACAAAGACAAAAACTGCTTTCAAAATACAGTCTGTTGCATCCTAAGATGCTGGGTTCTTCTACTGAAGACTCCGAAGCGTACTTATAAGTAAAGAACAGATTGATTCAATGTTCTCCTTAACACATTAGAGTCGACTGATCTCTACAGTGTCTTCAGCCCAACTCCCACAATACATCATTGAACTTTGACCTCCCATTGCATCTCCTAATCCAATCACTTCAATGCTAGAACGGAAACCTCATTCTCATTTGTTAATTCAAATAACTCAACCCCCTGCATACAAATCCCATTGGCTATTTGCAACCATTTTACATATGAACTAATTAACACATAGTACATGTTTCAGTACATCACACAGGACATTTGCCAAAACTGCTTTCAACAGTGTTTGATTGCATTAAGAATTGTTGTGCATTGACTGCTTGCCGCAATACATTTCCGTCCTTTGGCGGCGGCAGGGTAGCCTAGTGGTTAGAGTGTACAGGCGGCAGGGTAGCCTAGTGGTTAGAGTGTAGAGGCGGCAGGGTGGCCTAGTGGTTAGAGCGTTGGACTAGGAACCGAAAGGTTGCAAGTTCGAATCCCAGAGCTGACAAGGTACAAATCTGTCATTCTGCCCCTGAACAGGCAGTTAACCCACTGTTCCTAGGCTGTCATTGAAAATAAGAATTTGTTCTTAACTGACTTGCCTAGTAAAATAAAAAAATTGGCTCTTGCAAATTGAATGCGCCTCGAGAAGCATATTTGTCTTGCAACAAGCCAACGAGGTATATAGATAAACTATTTTACTATGGAGTTTTTAGTAAAAACTGGGAAGTTACCTCATTGAGTGATAACGTCGAGGCTTCGGATGACTTTTCTAAGCAGCTACAGTAAACTAAACACCACTGTTTTGAGTTGAGTGGTGCAGTGGTGCGCATGTTGATGTTGAGATTTAATTCCCTTCATCTGAACATCGGAGTGTCATCAACATCGCTTGGGGTTTGTCTGTGTTGTGGCCCTCCCATTTCATTTTCACTGTTGGGCCATATACTCCAAGTCATACTCGGCACAGAAGTAGGCTATGAACACTGCATAGGCACAACATCTGTCCAGTAGTTAACGACACTGGCGGATGAATGGTGGTGTGTATGTGGCCCAGAATTAAACGTTATCTGGGTTGGTTTCAGCTGCACAACACGGTTTACACACCAACCTACACACACACACACAGCAGTAGCAGTACATAAAGGACTCTCTCTTGCAGACCACAGACTGTCCCTGACATGTGACAAGTTAAGGAAGTAAGGAGATGGAATAGAGGAAAGGATTGAAACTAAACATGCCTTGACCGGGCCTGGTTCCAAACTCACTCTGTCTAATTAATGAAACTAAACATGCCTTGACCGGGCCTGGTTCCAAACCCACTCTGTCTAATTAATGAAACTAAACATGCCTTGACCGGGCCTGGTTCCAAACCCACTCTGTCTAATTAATGAAACTAAACATGCCTTGACCGGGCCTGGTTCCAAACCCACTCTGTCTAACTAATGAAACTAAACATGCCTTGTCTGGGCCTGGTTCCAAACCCACTCTGTCTAATTAATGAAACTAAACATGCCTTGTCTGGGCCTGGTTCCAAACCCACTCTGTCTAACTAATGAAACTAAACATGCCTTGTCTGGGCCTGGTTCCAAACCCACTCTGTCTAACTAATGAAACTAAACATGCCTTGTCTGGGCCGGGCCTGGTTCCAAACCCACACACAGAAGTAACCTAACTTAGTACATGACCAAGTTTCAGAGTTCCCGAGAGATGTGTCAATGCGTTGGGACACTTGTTCATGATGTCATCATTACTGATTTCTTTTTTTAAATTTAAATTATTTTTTTCACGATTGACTCTGAATTCTCCTTATTGTCCAAATTCAACATTCACGTGTATTTCCATTGCTGGAATGGATTTAGATGGGTAAATTGTTCTCTGATACATTGTGTTATTATGTCACGCAGACCAAGGCCTGTGAAGCCTCTGATTTTTGAACGTCTAACGTTCTCTGTGCAGGGTCGTCATTTTAATTTCATGATATGACAAGTACTTTTGATACCCGATTTCATGTCGACATCGGCACAAGTCTTGCCCTGGTCATGACATTACAGAAACACAACACACACACACACACACACACACACAGACACACACACGCACGCACGCACACACGCACGCACGCACGCACAAACACACACACACACGTGCACGTGCACGCTTATAAAAGTGCAGAGGAATCTTCGACAGACTGGATTTGGACAGCCTCTCTCAGTGTGTGTCATAACTAGAGATTAAATATAGAATATGTACCTCTGCAGTGAGTCAACGGAAATAAACGGCAATGCTATATGAGGAATAAATATATAATCCAATTGTATTATTTTCCTAAAAAGAAGTGAATCCGATTTGTCTCTAATCAATGTTTATTGCATTTTTTTAAATGTACCCAGACCGGTTCATTAATCAGTATTGTACTGAGTGCTTTGTGAGAGCTTTTCGTCAATACTGACATAGTTAGATAGAAAACAGTGGCCGTTGATGATAGCATTTGACTCTATTCTAGTCCATGTCTGATACGAATCAAATCACGTTTATATATATATATAAAGCCGTTTACATCAGCTGATATCTCAAAGTGCTGTACAGAAACCCAGCCTAAAACCCCAAACAGCAAGCAATGCAGGTGTAGAAGCACGGTGGCTAGGAAAAACTTGTAGAAACCTAGAAAGGAACCAGGCTATGTGGGGTGACCAGTCTTCTTCTGGCTGTGCCGGGTGGAGATTTTAAGAGTACATGGTCATTAAGGCCATAATGTTCTTCAAGATTTTCCACAACTAAGACGAATCCGATGTGAACAACACAGAATGAAACACATGAATGTCAATATTCCTATGTGTTATATATTAATATAGATCTTTACTGCTTTGTCCTCTTAATATAGATATTTCGTTGTGCTGTAGATCGGGAGATAGGAGACCTGTCATGGTCTTAGAAATCAGATATGTGTTCAATGAAATGTCTCCGAGTAGGAGTACTGATCTAGGATCAGGCCGTTCCTGTCAATGTACTCTATAAACAAATGTACTTACAGTTTTTCTCAATTGCTAAAACACAATTTCTGAAACCTTGCTCCATTTCCTGCAAACATTAAACACAAAACCTCATCTTCAAGCACTATTTACATAACCTCTGACTCCTCTCGCAAAATGACACATTCGCCTCAGAACAGTTTTACCTGTGTTCAAAATCAAACACTGCTCTCAAATCATAAACAAAGTGATCAAAATGATACACACTCTCAAGCAGTCAGGAAACAATACACCAAAAAATAGAAAACACATTGTTCAAAACATACAATTCTCAGGGAGAAGTACATTTTTTTATCTAAAAAAATATTCATATTTTTCCGTCATTGTCTTTTGATGAACGAAAACATGTTCTATCATAGTAGCTCAAAATTGATCAGAAACTACTACTCTGCTTTGCTCTTTGCAATTTTGTTTTTTGTTCTTCCTCCTCCTTGTACCCCTATTTTTACAGTACTGTACCCTGCATCTCACAAACTTGTCCTTTGTCTCTGTGATACTGTAATTCTTGTTCTTTGTTGATATGAGCCTGCAACCAGTCAAAATCTATTGAGCAGTCAGTACTGTTAATAAATAACAAGAACAATGTTCAGGGCCATACAATTTGTCCATGGTACAGTATACAGCCTACAATGCACTGTACTACAGTACACAATACTAAAAGGGCCAAAAATCAAAGGAGTAAACATGTGATCAATGTGCTTCTTCTTGTCTTTGGGCTGGGTCAGGCCAGAGCACTTCGTCGACATCACAAGCAATATTATCCCCCCTGAGGCAACGGGGGAAGAAGCCTCTTGTGTGTCGTGTCCAGCCCTGACATGATTCCTCACCTATATCACCACAGGCTAAATCCATGGCTTGCAGCAGATTTACTCTGGTATAGGGTTGTCTATCATACACTTTCCATCTCCAAGAGAAGAAAAACTCCTCAATCGGATTCAGGAAAGGCGAGTATGGAGGGAGGTCCAAGTTCATAAACTGCCCATTGATGTGAAACCATTCCCTTATCTGAGGAGCTCGGTGGAAACTGACATTGTCCCACACTATCACATAGGTGGGAATGGGATTCTCATTTAGCTCTTGACCCTGCTGCTCAAGTAAAATATCTCTTAGATTGGCAATAAATCTTAGAAGGTGCTGGGTGTTATATGGCCCGAGTCTAACATGGTGATGTAGACCACCATGGTTGCTGATAGCAGCACAGATTGTGACATTGCCACCTCGTTGACCAGGGACTTCAACAATGGCCCGCTGTCCAATCATGTTTCGGCGATGAAGCCTGCTTCATCGACGAAGATGAACTCATGGGGTCTGTCCAAGGATTCCAAGTCAAATATTGTCTGTGTAGAAATACAATATACTGAATGTAGGACTTTGTAAGTCGTACAGAGACAGTGCTATAATGTAGAGTACAATTAGGCTTCTGATTCACATACATTGTATGTACTGAAGAGTAATATCAATCACATAGTATGTGTTAGTACTGTAGACAATCTGGATTACAGTAAATGTTTCTGAATGTACAAATACTTGCACATACTGAGCTCGCAGTTCTTTCACCCTTGGTGAGTTGCGCTCAAAAGGTACTCTGTATACTTGTTTCATTCGCATCCTGTTACGATGGAGGACACGGTCAATTGTGGAAATGCTCACACTGTCGATTCCCTGGCAGTGTGTGTTGTCTTTTATCACTCGTTCCTGTATTTCTCTGAGTTGTATTGCATTATCTTGAAGGACCAGGCCAACTATAACGGCCTCTTGCTCCTGAGTGAATACAGCTGTCCTTCCACCTGCATGTGGCAGCCTTGCAATTCTACAAAAAGTAGTTGTGCAGTTACAAAACATATTCATGCAGTACAATACATACAGTGATTCACTTTACACATGTCTATTGAAACAGCTGCATATAGTGTAGTACAGTACATTACAAAAATACAGTAGTATCCTGTACCTGTTCTCTTCTCTGAATGTCCTTACTATGGTGGACACAGAACATCAGCTCAAATTGGGTTGCACTCTAAGTCCTGCTTCCCTCATTGTCATTCCATGGACAAGAACGTGGTCTATAACTGTTGCTCGAATTTCATCAGATATTTCCACTCTTTGTCTTCCTCTTCCTCTTCGTCCTCCTCTTCCTCTTTCTTGCCCTCCTCCTCCTCTTCCTCCTCATCGCCCACCTCGCATACACACTCGTCCTCTCACATTGTTTCTTCTATCCATTCTCAGACTTTATCCTTCCCACCTTCAACACCCTGTTTGCTCTCTGAACTGGCTTATATTGGTTGTGTCGCATCATTTGAAACAGGTTAAATCAATTTTGAGTGGTTGTGTTCAATCAATTACATGTGTTCTCTATTTGTATTTGATTGTTGCCACTTGTGTTTACCAGTATGGATGACATGTGCATTAGAGTGCAGAATGTGTTTTGAGAATGAGAATGTGTTTAGAGTTTTGCTGAAAAGTCTAAGTGAGATCTGCAAATTGTGTTTTACCATGTGAAATGGTTTAAGGTATCGACAACAGACTGCATAATTAGCTAAATGAGTCCAGGCAACTGAGAACTTTGTTCAGCCAATGGGTTTTAGTGTTTTAGCAATTGAGAAAAAAACTAAGAAACTAAAAAACTAAGACAAAACTGATCAGAGAGAGAGAGAGAGAGAGAGAGAGAGAGAGAGAGAGAGAGAGAGAGAGAGAGAGAGAGAGAGAGAGAGAGAGAGAGAGAGAGAGAGAGAGAGAGAGAGAGAGAGAGAGAGAGAGAGAGAGAGAGAGAGAGAGAGAGAGAGAGAGAGAGAGAGAGAGAGACTTCACCATACATTCACCAGTGGGTAAAACGACAACAACAACATTGAAAACCTTGAGCCAAATTAAATGGCCATTATTTTCTATTCAGCTGAAAGTAGACAGAGAAGTAATAGGAACAGTCAGTCAGGGATGATAATACTAAAAGCACAGAGCACTTTAGAGAAAGAAGCCTTGCAGTGTGTAGCCTAGAGTTTCAATGGTGTTCATATGAACAATATTTCATATCAGGTTTCTCCAGCAAGTGAGGATGAGTCTGTATAATGCATCTCATAGATATGACATAGATATGACTGCTGTACAAACCCATCTCTTTTTTATAAATACTGTATGTCTGTCGTCATTGTCTTTGGTTGCGGTGTAGAGAGACAGCTAGAAATATATACCTGTGGTGCAGAAGAGTGGTGATAATTACGTACAGACACACACGAACACAGGGTCAGAAATCAGTTGACCTCTGCAGCTGGAAACCAGATTTATGATATTTGGATGAGTGGAAGGGGGGGGGGGGGGGAAGGGAGGAGGCGGAGGATGAGGGGGAGGGGGAGGAAAGGGACGAGGGGGTGGACAGCCAGTATTTACGCTCCAGTGAGGTGACACTCGGTCACACGTCTTGCTTCTTCCTGAGAGCAGATACACTGGAGAGACAGAGTGGAGGGAGAGACAGAGCAGAGGGTGGAGAGAGAGACAGAGCAGAGGGTGGAGGGAGAGACAGAGCAGAGGGTAGAGAGAGAGACAGAGCAGAGGGTGGAGGGAGAGACAGAGCAGAGGGTAGAGAGAGAGACAGAGCAGAGGGTGGAGAGAGCAGAGGGTGGAGGGAGAGACAGAGCAGAGGGTGGAGAGAGAGACAGAGCAGAGGGTGGAGGGAGAGACAGAGCAGAGGGTGGAGGGAGAGACAGAGCAGAGGGTGGAGGGAGAGACAGAGCAGAGGGTGGAGGGAGAGACAGAGCAGAGGGTGGAGAGAGAGACAGAGCAGAGGGTGGAGGGAGAGAGACAGAGCAGAGGGTGGAGGGAGAGACAGAGCAGAGGGTGGAGCAGTGGGTGGAGGGAGAGACAGAGCAGAGGGTGGAGAGAGAGACAGAGCAGAGGGTGGAGAGAGCAGAGGGTGGAGGGAGAGACAGAGCAGAGGGTGGAGAGAGAGACAGAGCAGAGGTTGGAGGGGGAGACAGAGCAGAGGGTGGAGAGAGAGACAGAGCAGAGGGTGGAGGGAGAGACAGAGCAGAGGGTGGAGGGAGAGACAGAGCAGAGGGTGGAGGAAGAGACAGAGCAGAGGGTGGAGGGAGAGACAGAGCAGAGGGTGGAGGGAGAGACAGAGCAGAGGGTGGAGGGAGAGACAGAGCAGAGGGTGGAGGAAGAGACAGAGCAGAGGGTGGAGGGAGAGACAGAGCAGAGGGTGGAGGGAGAGACAGAGCAGAGGGTGGAGGGAGAGACAGAGCAGAGGGTGGAGGGAGAGACAGAGCAGAGGGTGGAGGGAGAGACAGAGCAGAGGGTGTAGGGAGAGACAGAGCAGAGGGTGGAGGGAGAGCCTTGCGTCACAGATGATGAGCAGTAAAGGTTTTATGGGCGATTTCCCAACCCTTACCTCTCTGAAACACACCAGGCTGTACATGAAAGAACAAACTGTAAGAGGCGTTGGAGATTCTAAATGTGATTAGTCTGGCATGCGTCCCATTTGGCATCCTGTTGTCTTTATAGTGCACTACTTTAGACCAGAGCCCTATTCCCTATATAGTGCACTACTTTAGACCAGGGCCCTATTCCCTATATAGTGCACTACTTTTCACCAGAGCCCTATTCCCTATATAGTGCACTACTTTTGACCAGAGCCCTATTCCCTATATAGTGCACTACTTTTGACCAGAGCCCTATTCCCTATATAGTGCACTACTTTAGACCAGAGCCCTATTGGTACTGAGGTAATAGGGTGACATTAGGGACAGAGCTTATGTCCCTGGGTTTGGACCAGCTGCCGTGGACCAGCAGGCCGGCCGGCCGAGGCCAATCACTCATCTCACATTAATAATGTATTAAAACAGGGCAGACATGAAGAACTGAGTTAAATAAGTCTTGTTGAATTAAAGAGTCAGGGTGAAAGTTCGGATGACAAGTAGTCCTAGTCCGGCACAGAAAAGGCGTTGCCCATCACAACACACACACTTCAGTTATGAACATCATGTGAAAGTCTGTCAGCCACACAACTTCTTCTCTTGCGACAGCAAACACACACTAACTAAAAGTAGCAGAGTATAGTAAGGTATATAGTAGATTATAGTATAGTGGAGTATATTAGTGTACAGTATATAGTAGAGTATTGTATAGTAGAGTATACAGTATAGCATAGTAGAGTGGAGTGGAGTATAGTGGATTATAGTATAGTGGAGTATATTAGAGTGCAGCATATAATGGAGTAGTGTATGGTAGAGTATAGCAGAGTATATAGTATAGTAGTGTGTATAGTATCGTGGACTAGTTTAGTTTAGTAGAGTGCAGTATATTAGAGTGCAGTATATAGTAGAGTAGTGCATGGTAGAGTATAGTAGAGTATATAGTATAGTAGTGTGTATAGTATCGTGGACTAGAGTATAGTATAGTAGAGTGGAGTATAGTAGAGTATAGTATAGTGGGGTATATTAGAGTGCAGTATATAGTAGAGTAGTGTATGGTAGAGTATAGTAGAGTATGTAGTACATTAGTGTGTATAGTATCGTGGACTAGAGTATAGTATATTAGAGTGCAGTATATAGTAGAGTAGTGTATGGTAGAGTACAGTAGAGTATATAGTATAGTAGTGTGTATAGTATCGTGGACTAGAGTATAGTAGAGTGGGGTATAGTAGAGTATAGTATAGTGGGGTATATTAGAGTGCAGTATATAGTAGAGTAGTGTATGGTAGAGTATAGTAGAGTATATAGTATAGTATCGTGGACTAGAGTATAGTATATTAGAGTGCAGTATATAGTAGAGTAGTGTATGGTAGAGTATAGTAGAGTATATAGTATAGTATCGTGGACTAGAGTATACTGTCCACTGCCTAGGAGGTTTATGGAAACAGTACAAGCAGAGGGGGTGTATCTCTGGATTGTGGATCCTGCTTTTTTAGCTGTCTGTCTCCTGGCTGCCTTTGACCCTAAACTGGACCTGGACAGCTGTTGATCTGCGGTCAGCACATATTCATTCGCCTACACTCCAGCTCAGGTTTCCCGATGACACAGCTGAGAAAAGGTCCCAGCTCTCACATCAATGCTTGTGACACCTACAGTACCTCAACTCTGGGCTGAGCTGTCGCCGCAAAAAATTGTACCGTATTTCCAATGTATTGGATTTATGTTGACCAGAAACTATAGGGTCCTGCACGGCAAGGCCCACGGGGCTCTGGTCAACAGTAGTGCACTTTGTAGGGGATAGTTTGAACCCTGGTGATTTATTTCCCTGTCATTAAGCCGATGTTACTCAAAGCTGGAAGTAGTTTATGTTGTTTGCAATAAAGTTGCATCTGGGTTGTTCAGTGTGATGGGCATTCCAAGTCTTTTCAGTAAGCCGGCTCATTTGGATCTTTTCACATAAAAGAGTCGGCTCATTTGGTTCCTTTCACATAAAAGAGTCGGCTCATTTGGTTCCTTTCACGTAAAAGAGTCGGCTCATTTGGTTCCTTTCACATAAAAGAGTCGGCTCATTTGGCTCAATTCACGTAAAAGAGCCGTCTCATTCGGTTCTCAAAAAATTGCCTGCAACTTGGTTGCATTGCATCGCAAGAGCTAAAAACAAATTATATTTCATGCAAATGACTGTATGCAATGTCCTATCACATATCATTCTGTTTGGAACTCCGACCAAGTTGTCATGTCAACACAGCTGTCAGTGGGTTGTCAACACAGCTGTCAGTGGGTTGTCAACATAGCTGTCAGTGGGTTGTCAACATAGCTGTCAGTGCTGCTGCAAACCACGACAAAGGAGACATGACAAAATGGAAATGGGAAAAACTTCTAGATGCCATGGCTAGTCATGGTTTATGTACATGGTGCGGCAGTCAATAAAATTAGTTTTAAAAGACAGTGAACCCAGACCTTTCTCGATGTAGTTTCAACTGAAATTGTCTAACATGAACTGCACTAGCTAGCTTAGCTTGTCGGAGGCTTGGTTAGGTTCTTAGAGCTTCTTAGGGCTAGGCCCCTTTTTTTTCTCAATTTCCACCTGAATGACGTGCCCAAAGTAAACTGCCTGTTACTCAGGCCCTGAAGCCACAATATGCACATAATTGGTACCATTGGAAAGACACTTTGAAGTTTGTAGAAATGTTGAAGTAATGTAGGAGAGTATAAGACAATAGATATGGCAGGAGAAAATCCAAAGAAAAACCAACCAGAATTATTATTTTTTTGAGAGACCATGCTCTTCCAATGGCAAGTATGAGGGCATACTCGATTTTAGCTCCCATGATGTAATTCCTATAGCTTACACTGGGTGTCAGCAGTCTATGTTCAAGGTTTCAAGTGTGTAACTTCCAAAACGAATAAGAAATAACAGTTTTAGTGGAAGGACACAGTCTTGGAAATTCATGTTTTTACACGCCATGAAGACAAAACGCACCTAAAATTGGTTTCCTATTGAACATACTTCTTTCTGTAAGAAATATTATCATTTAATTACATTTTAGGGTATCTGAGGAATAAATAGAAACTTATTTTCACTTGTTGAAACAAAGTTTAGTAGTAGATTTTCGGATTCCTTTCTCTGCATGTTGAACGAGTGGATTACTCAAATCGATGGCGCCAACTTAACTGACTTTTTGGGATATAAAGAAGGATTTTATCTAACAAAACAACACTACATGTTATAGCTGGGACCCTTTGGATGACAAATTAGAGGAAGATTTTCACAAAGCAAGTGAATATTTAATCGCTATTTGTGAATTTATGAAACCTTTGCCAGTGGAAAAATATTTTGATGTGGGGCGCTGTCCTCAACCAATTGCATGGCATGCTTTTGCTGTAAAGCGTATTGTAAATCGGACAGTGCAGTTAGATTAACAAGAATTTAAGCTTTCCACCAATATAAGACCCTTGTATGTATCTAAATGTTTAATATCCATTTCTATAATTATTTATTTGAATTGCGCGCCCTCCAGTTTCACAGGAAGTAGGTTAGCTAGCTTGGTATGACATGGTTGGCAAATAGGCAACATTTTGACTAGGTAGCTAAATTGTACAGCCAGCATTTTGTCTATATCAACATTACAATGATCAAACTTTTGTATAAACAAATAATTTATGAAAGGATTGGATGTTGCATGCAAATTCAATTGCATTTGACTTTCTTTGTGCATCAGCAAAGATGATGATGTCACAATGCAAAAACTGTGTCAAAATTACTTTGTGTGACTCAGGCTTTAGCCTTTACATTCCCATGGTCCATGGCTTTACATTCCCATGGTCTGTGGCCTGCTGTTATAGGCTTTACATTCCCATGGTCCATGGCTTTACATTCCCATGGTCCGTGGCCTGCTGTTATAGGCTTTACATTCCCATGGTCCATGGCTTTACATTCCCATGGTCCGTGGCCTGCTGTTATAGGCTTTACATTCCCATGGTCCATGGCTTTACATTCCCATGGTCCGTGGCCTGCTGTTATAGGCTTTACATTCCCATGGTCCATGGCTTTACATTCCCATGGTCCGTGGCCTGCTGTTATAGGCTTTACATTCCCATGGTCCATGCCTGCTGTTATAGGCTTTACATTCCCATGGTCCATGGCCTGCTGTTATAGCCTTTACATTCCCATGGTCCGTGGCCTGCTGTTATAGGCTTTACATTCCCATGGTCCATGGCCTGCTGTTATAGGCTTTACATTCCCATGGTCCATGGCCTGCTGTCTTCTTCCTATAGTGTTTCACATGACGCCATTTCTTCGCGCCGGACACACAAATCTCAAGAGAGACCCAGAAGACACCGGAGGTGCGTCAGAGAGAGAGAGCATGCAGAGGTTGTGTCATTCATCGCTACAGTTAAATCAGTGTTGTATCTCTCTCGTCTATGTGTGCCGCTTCGAGCAGTCGCACGCCCGCCGGGAATACAAACTGATTTTGTGGTGAAACGGAGCATTTCAGTTTCAATTCCAGACTAGTAGCACACAGAGTGTGTGTCTGAAATGGCACCCTATTCCTCACATAGTACACTACTTTTGACCAAGGCCTGTATGGCTCTAGAGAAAAGTAGTGCACTATATTGCCAGCAGCATTCCACCCTGCATACCACTGCTGGCTTGCTTCAGAAGCTAAGCAGTGTTGTCCTGGTCAGTCCCTGGATGGGAGACCAGATGCTGCTGGAAGTGGTGTTGGAGGGCCAGTAGGAGGCACTCTTTCCTCTGGTCCAAAAAAATATCCCAATACCCCAGGGCAGTGATTGGGGACAATGCCCTGTGTAGGGTGCCGTCTTTCGGATGGGACGTTAAATGGGTGTCCTGACTCTCTGAAGTCATTAAAGCTCCCATGGCACTTATCGTAAGAGTAGGGGGGTTAACCCCGGTGTCCTGGCTAAATTCCCAATCTGACCCTCAAACCATCACGGTCACCTAATAATCCCCAGTTTACAATTGGCTCATTCATCCCCCTCCTCTCCCCTGTAACTATTCCCCAGGTCGTTGCTGCAAATGAGAACGTGTTCTCAGTCAACTTACCTGGTAAAATAACGGATAAATAAATAAATATAGGTAATTTCAGATGCTCTCTCTTCCTGTTGGCTAGGCTGGCTTCTCTGTACTGTATGCGTATCAGATTGACTTGATGGACGGACAGAAAGAGAAGAAGTCTATCAGGTCTCCAACACTATCCCTGGACAGCAGTCCTCTGCTTCCTCTGTGACAGAGTCGGCCATCTTATTGTCTGTTAATTGACACTCATTAACCAATAAGAGATGAGTTGAGTCTAACTCAGGTTGACTTGTGGGAGATCTAGAACCAAACAGAGTGGGATGTAATTAGCTGCTAGGCTAGGCTAGGCTAGGCTAGGCAAGGCTACAGTACACACTGGGGTTTTAAAAGACCCACTCACTGTACTGTATGGAATACACAAGCAGAAATACATAGGATCCATATAATGGAGGCACACTCCATATCAACCAACTGAACAGAGCAATAACACATGACTTGAAAAGGGATGGTGACACTCTTTGTGTTATTTCTGCAGATGGTTTCTGCATGGTGCTGCAGATATGAAATGCTACACCATTATAGACTACAGTGCTGTGGTCATTTCTCTCTACCCTTGAGTCCTCCCTGGTCCTCCCCTCCCTACTCCGCAGGTGTACACACACACACACACACACACACACACACACACACACACACACACACACACACACACACACAAACATGCACTCTTGCACACACTCACACTCACACACACACACACACACACACTAACACAAGCCCATGGTTCCATTCTCCGCTGATACAGGATACAGTAAGTGGAATCGTCATTCCATAACGAGAGATGTGTGAATCTACACACACCAGTCAGTAGTGTAGATGAGAGCTCCTAATGCAGAAAACAGCCATGTGTGAAACCATCTCTAGACACTCCCTGCCACTTGTTAAAACCGTTCCCTTCTTCTTTTTAATCTTTTTTAAAATTTATTTTACCCCCTTTTTCTCCCCAATTTCATAGTATCCAATTATTAGTAGTTACTATCTTGTCTCATCACTACAACTCCCGTACGGGCTCGGGAGAGACGTCCTCCGATACACAACCCAACCAAGCCGCACTGCTCCTTAACACAGCGCGCATCCAACCCGGAAGCCAGCCGCACCAATGTGTCGGAGGCCCGAGCCCGTGCACCTGGCTACCTTGGTTAGTGCGCACTGCGCCCGGCCCGCCACAGGAGTCGCTGGTGCGCGATGAGACAAGGATATCCCTACCGGCCAAACCCTCCCTAACCCGGACGACGCTAGGCCAATTGTGCGTCGCCCCACGGACCTCCCAGTCGCGGCCGGCTGCAACAGAGCCTGGGCGCGAGCCTCTGGTGGCACAGCTAGCGCTGAGATGCAGTGCCCTAGAATACTGCGCCACCTGGGATGCCCTTAGAACTGTTCCCTTCTTGACTCCCTGCACCCAGCCTGCTTCACCCCAGTGATACAGAGTTAGTGGGTTTCAGCCCATTGAGCCCAGTACTACGGAGTTAGTGGGTTTCAGCCCATTGAGCCCAGTGGTACAGAGTTAGTGGGTTTCAGCCCAGTGGTACAGAGTTAGTGGGTTTCAGCCCATTGAGCCCAGTGCTACAGAGTTAGTGGTTTTCAGATGCCTATCTGTGAGACTGCTGTATCCTTCAGATACCAAAGCTGGTTGCAGGGTCGCTCAGAAGACCCCGGCGGCCGTCTCCAGGATGTGTTGCTCAGATTAAAACGCCATGCATACAAGTATAAACATTCAACATTATTTACTAGTTGCCTGTCCTCTCTGCCTCTCTGTCTGTCTGCATGTCTGCCTGTCTCTCTGTCTGTCTGCCTGCCTCTTTGAATCTCTGCCTGTCTGTCTGTCTGTCTGTCTGTCTGTCTGTCTGTCTGTCTGTCTGTCTGTCTGTCTGTCTGTCTGTCTGTCTGTCTGCCTGTCTGTCTGTCTGTCTGTCTGTCTGTCTGTCTGTCTGTCTGTCTGTCTGTCTGTCTGTCTGTCTGTCTGTCTGTCTGTCTCTCTGCCTGTCTCTCTGCCTGTCTCTCTGCCTCTCTGCATGCCTCTCTGCCTGTCTGTCTACATGTCTGTCTACATGTCTCTCTGTCTGCCTCTCTACTTGTCTCTCTGTCAGACTTATCTGAGGTTTTCTAGTCCAAGGCCTTTCTTGTGAACTTGTCTGTAATGCATAATAAGATTTGGGTGGAGCAGAATTTCATATTTGATGTTTGTTCCCATCGTCGTCTTCACAGACAGCTCGGATTCCGTGCCACAGTTACGGAGTAGAGCTAAATATGTGACGAGATGTTATGAATAAAGAAAGATGTCCTCTCTCGGTTGTTTGACCTGTATTCAGTTAGTTTATTTTAATAGTGTACCAGTGTTCTGTAACACAGACTCGGCTCCATTCATCATTGGCTGCATGTACTTTTGTTGAGGTGGAGTTACAGCATCACACAGACTCGGCTTCGCCGTTTTAAAAATGAGAGAGAGAACGGCTTTTCCTGTGAAATCCTGCTTGTTAAGTCAAAACTAAATGACAAAAAAAAGTGAGCAACCAACCCCAAATGTTGCTGGTTCAAAACCCCAAGCTGGCAAATTTGCAGTTTAGGTCTTGAGCAAGGCAGTTAATCCCCAGCAACTACATAGATTAAGGCAGCCCCCCCCCCCCCCCATCCCACACCTGTCTGATTCAGAGGGGTTGGGTTAAATGCGAAAGACCCATTTCCGTTGAACACATTCAGTTGTAAAACTGACTAGGTATCCCCCTCTCTGAAGGGTTTCAAAAGAGAGCTGGTTATAGCCTGCTTACTTGTTAAAGTCCTGCTGATTACGGAGTGTTTGTGAGGACTGATTTTTAACAGCCTGTTGATGTCATTTTAACAGCCTGTTGATGTAATTTTAACAACCTGTTGATGTCATTTTAACAGCTTGTTGTGATGAAGTCTTGTGTTGGAGAACATCTCCATCAGCATATACCTTAACAGGACACCACAGATTTTAATGTTACTAAAGCAGCTGAAGGCTCTACTATGTCGATTGTTCGTTTTGGATATCCAATGTCGAGTGACTTAAATCCATAATTTGGCGACTATACTTGTAATATGAACACTCCTGCAATATTCAAAACAGCTTTTTGCGATCTACTTTCCTCAGACATTAATCAAATCAAATCAAATGTATTTATATAGCCATTCGTACATCAGCTGATATCTCAAAGTGCTGTACAGAAACCCAGCCTAAAACCCCAAACAGCAAGCAATGCAGGTGTAGAAGCACGGTGGCTAGGAAAAGCTCCCTAGAAAGGCCAAAACCTAGGAAGAAACCTAGAGAGGAACCAGGCTATGTGGGGTGGCCGGGTGGAGATTATAACAGAACATGGCCAAGATGTTCAAATGTTCATAAATGACCCGTATGGTCAAATAATAATAATCACAGTAGTTGTCGAGGGTGCAGCAAGTCAGCACCTCAGGAGTAAATGTCAGTTGGCTTTTCATAGCCGATCATTCAGAGTATCTTTACCGCTCCTGTTGTCTCTAGAGAGTTGAAAACAGCAGGTCTGGGACAGGTAGCACGTCCAGTGAACAGGTCAGGGTTCCATAGCGGCAGGCAGAACAGTTGAAACTGGAGCAGCAGCACGGCCAGGTGGACTGGGGACAGCAAGGAGTCATCATGCCAGGTAGTCCTGAGGCATGGTCCTAAGGCTCAGGTCCTCCGTGAGAGAGAAATAAAGAGAGAAAGAGAGAATTAGAGAGAGCATACTTAAATTCACACAGGACACCGGATAAGACAGGAGAAGTACTCCAGATATAACAAACTGACTCTAGACCAACCAACACATAAACTTCTGCAGCATAAATACTGGAGGCTGAGACAGGAGGGGTCAGACGAGAATGTCTTGTTACTGATGAGGGAGCATTTCAGTTCAGACCTGGTTGGGAATATTTCAGTAACGACGGAGGTGTGCCATCAGCATCCTCCTATAAATCAGTCAATGAGGACAATATCCTCTCTTTTATCCAGGGTTTATCACAGAGTAGCTAACCCACTGAGTAGCTAACCCACAGAGTAGCTAACACACTGAGTAGCTAACCCACTGAGTAGCTAACCCACTGAGTAGCTAACCCACTGAGTAGCTAACACACTGAGTAGCTAACCCACTGAGTAGCTAACCCACAGAGTAGCTAACCCACAGAGTAGCTAACCCACTGAGTAGCTAACCCACTGAGTAGCTAACCCTTTGTGTAGCTAACCCACAGAGTAGCTAACCCACAGAGTAGCTAACCCACTGAGTAGCTAACCCACTGAGTAGCTAACCCTTTGTGTAGCTAACCCACAGAGTAGCTAACCCACTGAGTAGCTAACCCACTGAGTAGCTAACCCACAGAGTAGCTAACCCACTGAGTAGCTAACCCACTGAGTAGCTAACCCACTGAGTAGCTAACCCATTGTGTGTCAACCATGTTTTATGTCAGACAATTATGTTTAAACGGGCCTCCTCGTTTGTATCTGTCCCAGACACGGCACTCTGATCAAAAAGGTTTAGATGATACTGAGTATGGTGGACACCTCTCCCAGCTTTTCAAAATCCTAAGACGTAGATAGCGTCCGTCGTGATTCGTGTCAGCGTTTTTTAGTTTTTCGAAAAACATTTATTCAGCCAACGTTTCGTGGCAGGGTTTGAGGCTGCTGACTCTGTTTATGTGTGGCTGTGAGATTGATGTGGTTTGGAAGAGACCCTGCCTGCCTATTGATCTTCATTAGGTTAATTACCCCACATGTGGGATGCGCACAAGGCAGAAAGGTTTTGATGGGAGTCTTTACTTATTTGATTCTGTCAGGATTCTGTCAGGATGTCTGCCTGCAGTTTTGGACAGACAATAGCTCTGTCCATTTTCAAACTCAGCAAAGAGTTTCTGGTCTTTGACTGTTTATACGTGACTGTGATTTTGGCATATACAACAATGGCAGTATGTGTATTGTCTAAGAGAATGAGAATGTTTTGAGTGGCAGCCAAGTTGAAGTGTAAACCAGATGTGAACCTCTTCTGGCTCTTGAACGTAGTTCAATGTAAACAGTTTGTGGCAAACGGTTCAGGACCAAACGGTTCAGGACCAAACGGTTCAGGATCAAACGGTTCAGGACCAAACAGTTCAGGACCAAACGGTTCAGGACCAAATGGTTCAGGACCAGCGTTGAGAAGTAATAATAGTGAAATTTCAGTCTGAGGACTGTGGGATGGCTTCTAAAACATTGAATCGATGGGGTATTTCTCAAATCAGCTTACATTTCTGTCAAGACTTGAACAAATACACGTTTCATATGAGCTCAAGCTATGCAATGACGCAAATCTGAATAAAATGTACAAATGTTACTTTGTGTGACTGTTGCTGTAGAGACTGAATGGTCATCACGTTATATTATCATTCAATTAGCCTTAAAACATGACCGGTTCAGTCGCCTGTTTACATCCTGTACAATGGATTAAAGTCAGCAATAAGGAAAGTGAGCAATAAGAGCAATAAGAAATCAACCTCTGCCTTTTATCGTCGAGCGTTCCAACTGCCTTTACCTCAAAATTAGTTATTTTTGAAGTTTTTTTTTCTTGGTAAGCCATTCTCATGAATTTTGTCATTGTTGTTGAGCAGCCCTCCCTCTCCTTTGTTTGCTGAAGCGAAGGCTCACCTGATACTCTAAAACATGTCTCCTTTTAATCCGTTTGTAGTTCCTGTGCTTGAGGAACATCCGGACGTTCCTCGCTGCGTGCTGTGAGACATTTGGCATGAAGAAGACTGAACTCTTTGAGGCCTTCGACTTGTTTGATGTGCGGGACTTTGGAAAGGTAAGAAACAGGACTTCTACACTGTTTCATCGTGTGTGTGCAGTGCCTTTGGAAAGTATTCAGACCACATTACTTTTTACACATTTTGTTAGGTTACAGCCTTACTCTAAAATGGATTCAATTGTTTTTTCCCCACTCATCAATCTACACACAATACCCCGTAATGACAAAGCAAAAACAGGTTTTTAGGCATTTTTCCTAATTCATGAGAAAACAAAACAGAAAGAACTTATTTACATAAATATTCAGACCCTTTGCTATGAGACGGGAAATTGAGCTGATTGATCATCCTTGAGATGTTTCTACAACTTGATTGGAGTCTGAAAACGTTCCTAAAGCACTGTACATACCCTACTCCCTTCACATATTTATCTTTGGGGGGGGGGGGGGGGGGGGGGGGGGGGGGGTTCCCATCTCTCACGCTGGAATCATCATGTTATCTGTTGCCCAAATGGGAAACACCTTGAGAATAATAGTGCACACCACTACAACAAGGAAGGAGCTTAGTGTACTCTGTAGTGGGCTGTTATAGGACTATAATATACACCATCACCGACTGTATGAGAGAACCCACCACTGTTGGATCACTCGAAGAGAACAGTATTGAGCCGCTACAGTTGGCTGCTCTTCCTCTGTATGTGGACACCCTTTACCGCAACACTGTATGGTGAAAGCAGTTATCTTGACACATAGGACAAGGCATCAGTTTCCTCTCATTAAAACAAAAAAAACACTACAACGGTTTAGTTGTTATGGGGTGAAAAGCCTTGCTTTGCCTTGGTTCTTTATTGTGATTAGGACTCTTACAGCGCTGGTTCTGCTGCTAGTTTAATAAAGTCCATGTTGTTAGTATGTGGAAACAGTCCATGTTGTTAGCATGTGGGGACAGTCCATGTCGTTAGTATGTGGGGACAGTCCATGTCGTTAGTATGTGGGGACAGTCGATGTTGTTAGTATGTGGGGACAGTCCATGTTGTTAGTATGTGGGGACAGTCCATGTTGTTAGTATGTGGGGACAGTAGATGTTGTTAGTATGTGGGGACAGCGCTGGTTCTGCAGCTAGTTTAATAACGTTTATTTATACATCAGCAGGAAGGCAGGGAGTGAGGCTGGCTGTCCTCTGGGGTGGGAGGTGGCTGACAGACTGACAGGATGTTTGGCATTTTCTTCCTAGATGAGGATATGGGTCACACATTTTCATGCTTTTTGAGTGTGTGTGTGTGTGTGTGTGTGTGTGTGTGTGTGTGTGTGTGTGTGTGTGTGTGTGTGTGTGTGTGTGTGTGTGTGTGAGTGTGTGTGTGTGTGTGTGTGTGTGTGTGTGTGTGTGTGTGTGTGTGTGTGTGTGTGTGTGTGTGTGTGTGTGTGAGAGAGAGAGAGAGATGAAGAGACAGAGGGACGGACTGACTGACATAGTTTTTGTTTCTGTCTTTGCCTCCATGACTTTATAACGTCTGTCAGGCTCCAGGCAGAATAGTATGTGTTGCCTCTCTGATCAATAGGAACCCGTAGCCTGAATACCCAGATGGTTCCTGTGTAGAAACTCTACTAACCTTTGACCTCAAGGCATCCAGGAAGTTAATTATGTGGATACTGCAGGTTACTTCCAGAGTAAAGGAAACATGTGAGTGAGGGATACAAAGTGTATTGAAAGCAAGTGCTTCCAACCAGGTGTGGTACCTGAGCTAAATTAGCAATTAACATCCCATCATGCTTAAGGTCATGTAGTGTATAAATATGCTGAGCAGGCATTATGTTGGCTACCATGGTTGTGCCCCCATAGGATGACAATGCCTCCATCCACAGGGCACGAGTGGTCACTGAATGGTTTGATGAGCATAAATATGATATAAACCGTATGCCATGGCCGTCTTAAGTCACCAGAACTCAACCCAATTGATTCTGGAGCAGCTCCTGAGATTGCATTTTCTACTACTGTCAACAAAACACCAACTTACTAACTAACTAACGAATTCACTAACTAGCTAAGTATGTGGATCAACTAAATGGACTTTAGTAAAACCCCAAAATGATATAACCATTAGAAAACAGCTATACTAACTCACAATTTGTTTTCGATATGGGATTAGTAAAATATCGGGGACATTGGGCAGAATCCACATGGTTAAAGCCTTTAAGTGATGTCTCCTGGTATCGTGCTTGGTTGAGTTTAAGTCATTTATAATTAAAACACTGTCTGACTGCTGCCTGTCAAGAAGACACTATTTTCCCTCATACAAATCTCCAGAATATTCCAGCCATAAATCGACAGCTCCTTGTGGAATATCTACAAATATAGCTCTTCTTAATCCTTCTCACCAATCATCACTGTTTGTAGTTTTTAATATGTATGTTATTGTTATTTATTTTTTGATTCAAATGTTTGTTGTTTTTATCTTCCTCTGTGGTCATTCCACCCCATCCCCTCAACAGTCTTTACTCTGCCTCCACCCCATCCCCTCAAACGTCTTTACTCTGCCTCCACCCCATCCCCTCAACAGTCTTTACTCTGCCTCCACCCCATCCCCCTCAACAGTCTTTACTCTGCCTCCACCCCATCCCCTCAACAGTCTTTACGACGCCTCCACCCCACCCCCTCAACAGTCTTTACTCTGCCTCCACCCCACCCCCTCAACAGTCTTTACTCTGCCTCCACCCCACCCCTTCAACAGTCTTTACTCTGTCTCCATCCCACCTCTTCAACAGTCTTTACTCTGCCTCCACCCCACCCCCTAAACAGTCTTTACACTGCCTCCACCCCACCCCCTCAACAGTCTTTACTCTGCCTCCACCCCACCCCCTCAACAGTCTTTACTCTGCCTCCACCCCACCCCCTCAACAGTCTTTACTCTGCCTCCACCCCACCCCTTCAACAGTCTTTACTCTGCCTCCACCCCACCCCCTCAACAGTCTTTACTCTGCCTCCACCCCACCCCCTCAACAGTCTTTACTCTGCCTCCACCCCACCCCCCCAACAGTCTTTACGACGCCTCCACCCCACCCCCTCAACAGTCTTTACTCTGCCTCCACCCCACCCCCTCAACAGTCTTTACTCTGCCTCCACCCCACCCCCCCAACAGTCTTTGCGACGCCTCCACCCCACCCCCTCAACAGTCTTTGCGACGCCTCCACCCCACCCCTTCAACAGTCTTTACTCTGCCTCCACCCCACCCCCTCAACAGTCTTTACTCTGCCTCCACCCCACCCCCCCCAACAGTCTTTGCGACGCCTCCACCCCACCCCCTCAACAGTCTTTATTCTGCCTCCACCCCATTGGACATTGATTTATTCATTTATTCAAGCTTAGGTCTAAGAGGCATGGAGAGGCGGCCTTTAGTTACTATGACCCCAGTGTCTGGAATAGCCTGCCAGAGAACCTGAGGGGGGCCGAAACTGTGGACATCTTTAAAAGCCCTCTATAAACAAGCCTTTTCACCTTTGGCTTAAGGTGCTTTTTAATCTTTCAGTTTTTATTGTTATTCTTTCGTTTTTTTTATCCTCTTATGTTTATTCTGTAGTAAATAATTCTGTGTTTGTTTTCATTGTTTTTATTCGTTTTTTTTTTTTACTGTAAAGCACATGTATATAGTACTACAGTTGTTATGGTGTATATAGTACTACAGTTGTTATAGTATATATGGTACTACAGTTGTTATGGTGTATATAGTACTACAGTTGTTATAGTGTATATAGTACTACAGTTGTTGTGGTGTATATAGTACTACAGTTGTTATAGTGTATATAGTACTACAGTTGTTATAGTGTATATAGTAATACAGTTGTTATGGTGTATATAGTACTACAGTTGTTGTGGTGTATATAGTACTACAGTTGTTATAGTGTATATAGTACTACAGTTGTTATAGTGTATATAGTACTACAGTTGTTGTGGTGTATATAGTACTACAGTTGTTATATTGTATATAGTACTACAGTTGTTATAGTGTATATAGTACTACAGTTGTTATATTGTATATAGTACTACAGTTGTTGTGGTGTATATAGTACTACAGTTGTTGTGGTGTATATAGTACTACAGTTGTTGTGGTGTATATAGTACTACAGTTGTTGTGGTGTATATAGTACTACAGTTGTTGTGGTGTGGGCGTATATAGTACTACAGTTGTTGTGGTGTATATAGTACTACATTTGTTGTGGTGTATATAGTACTACAGTTGCTGTGGTGTATATAGTACTACAGTTGTTGTGGTGTATATAGTACTACAGTTGTTATGGTGTATATAGTACTACAGTTGTTGTGGTTTGGGTGTATACAGTACTACAGTTGTTATGGTGTGATTGTATTTGGTACTACAGTTGTTATGGTGTGGGTGTATATAGTACTACAGTTGTTGTGGTGTATATAGTACTACAGTTGTTGTGGTGTATATAGTAGTACAGTTGTTATGGTGTATATAGTACTACAGTTGTTATGGTGTATATAGTACTACAGTTGTTGTGGTGTATATAGTACTACAGTTGTTATAGTGTATATAGTACTACAGTTGTTGTGGTGTATATAGTACTACAGTTGTTATAGTGTATATAGTACTACAGTTGTTGTGGTGTATATAGTACTACAGTTGTTATAGTGTATATAGTACTACAGTTGTTGTGGTGTACATAGTACTACAGTTGTTATGGTGTGGGTGTATATAGTACTACAGTTGTTGTGGTGTATATAGTACTACAGTTGTTGTGGTGTATATAGTACTACAGTTGTTATAGTGTATATAGTACTACAGTTGTTGTGGTGTATATAGTACTACAGTTGTTATAGTGTATATAGTACTACAGTTGTTGTGGTGTATATAGTACTACAGTTGTTGTGGTGTATATAGTACTACAGTTGTTGTGGTGTATATAGTTCTACAGTTGTTGTGGTGTGGGTGTATATAGTACTACAGTTGTTGTGGTGTATATAGTACTACAGTTGTTGTGGTGTGGATGTATATAGTACTACAGTTGTTGTGGTGTATATAGTACTACAGTTGTTGTGGTGTATATAGTACTACAGTTGTTATGGTGTATATAGTACTACAGTTGTTATGGTGTATATAGTACTACAGTTGTTGTGGTTTGGGTGTATACAGTACTACAGTTGTTATGGTGTGGGTGTATATAGTACTACAGTTGTTGTGGTGTATATAGTACTACAGTTGCTGTGGTGTGGGTGTATTTGGTACTACAGTTGTTATGGTGTGGGTGTATATAGTACTACAGTTGTTGTGGTGTATATAGTACTACAGTTATTGTGGTGTATATAGTACTACAGTTGTTGTGGTGTATATAATACTACAGTTGTTGTGGTGTATATAGTACTACAGTTGTTGTGGTGTATATAGTACTACAGTTATTGTGGTGTATATAGTACTACAGTTGTTATGGTGTATATAGTACTACAGTTGTTATGGTGTATATAGTACTACAGTTGTTGTGGTGTATATAGTACTACAGTTGTTATAGTGTATATAGTACTTCAGTTGTTGTGGTGTATATAGTACTACAGTTGTTATAGTGTATATAGTACTACAGTTGTTGTGGTGTATATAGTACTACAGTTGTTGTGGTGTATATAGTACTACAGTTGTTGTGGTGTATATAGTACTACAGTTGTTGTGGTGTATATAGTACTACAGTTGTTGTGGTGTATATAGTACTACAGTTGTTATAGTGTATATAGTACTACAGTTGTTATAGTGTATATAGTACTACAGTTGTTGTGGTGTATATAGTACTACAGTTGTTATGGTGTATATAGTACTACAGTTGTTGTGGTGTATATAGTACTACAGTTGTTGTGGTGTATATAGTACTACAGTTGTTGTGGTGTATATAGTACTACAGTTGTTGTGGTGTATATAGTACTACAGTTGTTATAGTGTATATAGTACTACAGTTGTTATAGTGTATATAGTACTACAGTTGTTGTGGTGTATATAGTACTACAGTTGTTATAGCGTATATAGTACTACAGTTATTGTGGTGTATATAGTACTACAGTTGTTGTGGTGTGGGTGTTTATAGTACTACAGTTGTTGTGGTGTGGGTGTATATAGTACTACAGTTGTTGTGGTGTGGGTGTATATAGTACTACAGTTGTTGTGGTGTGGGTGTATATAGTACTACAGTTGTTGTGGTGTGGGTGTATATAGTACTACAGTTTTTGTGGTGTGGGTCTATATAGTACTACAGTTGTTGTGGTGTGGGTGTATATAGTACTACAGTTGTTATAGTGTATATAGTACTACAGTTGTTGTGGTGTGGGTGTATATAGTACTACAGTTGTTGTGGTGTGTGTGTATATAGTACTACAGTTGTTGTGGTGTATATAGTACTACAGTTATTGTGGTGTATATAGTACTACAGTTGTTGTGGTGTATATAATACTACAGTTGTTGTGGTGTATATAGTACTACAGTTGTTGTGGTGTATATAGTACTACAGTTATTGTGGTGTATATAGTACTACAGTTGTTATGGTGTATATAGTACTACAGTTGTTATGGTGTATATAGTACTACAGTTGTTGTGGTGTATATAGTACTACAGTTGTTATAGTGTATATAGTACTTCAGTTGTTGTGGTGTATATAGTACTACAGTTGTTATAGTGTATATAGTACTACAGTTGTTGTGGTGTATATAGTACTACAGTTGTTGTGGTGTATATAGTACTACAGTTGTTGTGGTGTATATAGTACTACAGTTGTTGTGGTGTATATAGTACTACAGTTGTTGTGGTGTATATAGTACTACAGTTGTTATAGTGTATATAGTACTACAGTTGTTATAGTGTATATAGTACTACAGTTGTTGTGGTGTATATAGTACTACAGTTGTTATGGTGTATATAGTACTACAGTTGTTGTGGTGTATATAGTACTACAGTTGTTGTGGTGTATATAGTACTACAGTTGTTGTGGTGTATATAGTACTACAGTTGTTGTGGTGTATATAGTACTACAGTTGTTATAGTGTATATAGTACTACAGTTGTTATAGTGTATATAGTACTACAGTTGTTGTGGTGTATATAGTACTACAGTTGTTATAGCGTATATAGTACTACAGTTATTGTGGTGTATATAGTACTACAGTTGTTGTGGTGTGGGTGTTTATAGTACTACAGTTGTTGTGGTGTGGGTGTATATAGTACTACAGTTGTTGTGGTGTGGGTGTATATAGTACTACAGTTGTTGTGGTGTGGGTGTATATAGTACTACAGTTGTTGTGGTGTGGGTGTATATAGTACTACAGTTTTTGTGGTGTGGGTCTATATAGTACTACAGTTGTTGTGGTGTGGGTGTATATAGTACTACAGTTGTTATAGTGTATATAGTACTACAGTTGTTGTGGTGTGGGTGTATATAGTACTACAGTTGTTGTGGTGTGTGTGTATATAGTACTACAGTTGTTGTGGTGTGTGTGTATATAGTACTACAGTTGTTGTGGTGTATATAGTACTACAGTTGTTATAGTGTATATAGTACTACAGTTATTGTGGTGTATATAGTACTACAGTTGTTGTGGTGTGGGTGTTTATAGTACTACAGTTGTTGTGGTGTGGGTGTATATAGTACTACAGTTGTTGTGGTGTGGGTGTATATAGTACTACAGTTGTTGTGGTGTGGGTGTATATAGTCCTACAGTTTTTGTGGTGTGGGTGTATATAGTACTACAGTTATTGTGGTGTGGGTGTATATAGTACTACAGTTGTTGTGGTGTGGGTGTATATAGTACTACAGTTGTTGTGGTGTATATAGTACTACAGTTTTTGTGGTGTGGGTGTATATAGTACTACAGTTGTTGTGGTGTATATAGTACTACAGTTGTTGTGGTGTGGGTGTATATAGTACTACAGTTGTTGTGGTGTGGGTGTATATAGTACTACAGTTGTTGTGGTGTGTGTATACAGTGCTCCTTCTATTTCTATAGTTTAAGTATCATTGTCATTATTGTATTTCACTTAGTTCACTTAGTTCGACGCCTAAGATTTATACTGTACCCTGCAATCACATCTGCAACTTTTACTATTAAACACTCTGACTCTGATCTGAAAATATACAGTGAGAAGGGTTGGTGTATATCCCCACCAATGCTATCTCTATTGCTGTATCAATTAGGACATGGAGGACTGGCTGATTAGTTTATTGATATCACACCCTATACATCCTGTCTCTCTCTGTATCCTCTCTCTCTCTCTCTCTCTCTCTCTCTCTCTCTCTCTCTCTCTCTCTCTCTCTCTCTTCTCTCTCTCTCTCTCTCTCTCGCTGTCTCGAGTGGGTTCCATTTTGTGCAGATGGAATTGGACAGCCATGACGTGAGATGGACCCAGGCTAACATCCCCCGCTATGGCTGGCTAGGCCTGCGTCCCAGATGGCACCGTATTCTCTGCTGAAGACCAGGGCCCATAGGGCTGTGGTCAAAAGTAGAGCACTATGTAGGGGAATTTGGTGCCAGTTGTAATGCCGACAAACTCTTCAGGACGTAACGGAGCGGAGAGAACAGCAAATGGGAGAATCTGCCTGTCATTCACCTTCTACAGTTAGAAACCAGGTTTTAATAAAAATACAAATTTGAACGTGTTGTCGTCACATGGTGCAGAAATAGACACGGTAATACCGTTGAATAAAACCCCCTTCTGCCTGTTTATTTCATAGGATATCCAGTACAGTAGTTTCGATAGCCTTTCGGGAGGAAAGCTGTGCTTTATGTTTCATGATTTTTAGCAACTTTTTTTAAAACTTTAAAATACTGTTATATCCTTGCAGTGTACAGCCTACTGGGTGTTAGCTATGTTTTGAACATTCTGACAGTGTTCTAAGTCAGGGGTTTCCCAAACTCGGGCCTGGGGCCCCCTGCTTGAACTGTTTTTGTTTGTTGTCTTAGCACAACACGGCTGATTCAAATAACCAACCCATCATCGAGCTTTGATGATTTGAATCAGCTGTGTTGTGCTAGAGGGCAGAAACAAAACGTGCCCAGGACCGAGTTTGGGGAAGTCCTATTTTAGGGCACAGATGCGTTTATCTGTCTGTTAAACTACATATAGCCTACATATTTATAATGTCAAGATGTAGTATACTTTAGCTACAATACAAAATGATGTCTGTCTGTATTACTACGGCCGTCTCTGTTCTGTAGGAACCCATTTGTCTGTGTCTGCTACAGTAGGGTTTGTATTGACTCTGCACTCACAGCGTAGCAAAGGGAAAACATACCGATGCAATATGCAAATATGAAGTTGTATTTTTTTAATCTTCGATGCAAAACATCTGTTTAGCACATCTGTCATGTAGACGCTCCTAGGTCGAAGGGGGAGCTCCTAGGGCGAAGGGGGAGCTCCTAGGGCGAAGGGGGAGCTCCTAGTGTGAAGGGGAAGCTCCTAGTGTAAAGGGGAAGCTTCTAGGGTGAAGGGGAAGCTCCTAGGGTGAAGGGGGAGCTCCTAATGTGAAGGGGGAGCTCCTAGGGCGAAGAGGAAGCTCCTAGGGTGAAGGGGGGAGCGCCTAGTGTAAAGGGGAAGCTCCTAGGGTGAAGGGGAAGCTCCTAGGGTGAAGGGGAAGCTCCTAGGGTGAAGGGGAAGCTCCTAGGGTGAAGGAGCGTTCTGGATATAGACACCTATTAAAGGACTACCTATTATGGATAGAATATCTACATATTTGAGAAAAACTTTACAACAAATATCCAGTTTAAGTTTATTTTTATTAAGATAAAAACTACAATTCATACAGTTTACCACACACATTGTTTTCATGTATGCTATTTTACAGGTAACTGACAAAATAAATGAAATGCCAAGTCTTAATAATATACTCTAGGGTCTAAGCCCTGTCTAAGCCCTGTCCAAGCCATGTCTAAGCCCTGTCTAAGCCCTGTCTAAACCCTGTCTAAACCCTGTCTAAGCCCTGTCTAAACCCTGTCTAAGCCCTGTCTAAGCCCTGCCCAAGCCCTGTCTAAGCCCTGTCTAAGCCCTGTCTAAGCCCTGTCTAAACCCTGTCTAAGCCCTGTCCAAGCCCTGTCCAAGCCCTGTCTAAGCCCTGTCTAAGCCCTGTCCAAGCCCTGTCTAAATCCTGTCTAAGCCCTGTCTAAGCCCGGGGAATTGTTTTAAGAAGGTCATACCAAAAATAATTTTGTTATTTGATTTTGAATTTTAAGACACCCAAAAATATTTGATATAAAATTGAATTTGACCTGACTGCTATTAGTCAATAGAAATGCATTGAAAAACAGATTCACTACATGGAACAACAGATAGCCCCCCCCCCCTCCAAAAAAAAGTTTGTTCTGAAATGTCTGTCCTATATCAGAGAGATACAAGAAAGATCAGGAAACTATTTTACATGTATTAACAGGTGTTTATGCCTGTTTTTTGGGACATGAAATATATCAATATATGCTAACTAGTTAATGTATTACATGAACTAGCTAATGACTAGCCCAATAGGCAAAATGCAGATGGTCAACCCCATGCTTCATCCTACTTGGGCCACAGGTCATAATGTTTATTGATAATATCTGATACTATGGACCATGCATAGGCTTAAACATATATTTTCTGTTTTTACCAACACGTTATTGTTCTGGAGGTGTAAAATGTATATTTTAGATGGTGTCAGCATCATTTAATTATCTTACATTTTTGGAGTAGAATGTTTTTCTAAAATCACCAGAAACTGAGCTTCTCAGTCGTTCTACATAAAAATGTCTCCTGGGGGAGGGGGGCCCCTCCACCCCTCCACCTCCTTGACTTTTTACCCCATTGCTAAAAAAAAACTGTTCCCAGAGGAAACACTGTAGTGAGGTATTTATTTTCAGACAGATGCAGCAACCACAGCTGTAGACACTAGACTACAGTCTCCAGATAGACTAGACTACAGTCTCCAGATAGACTAGACTATAGTCTCCAGATAGACTAGACTACAGTCTCCAGATAGACTAGACTACAGTCTCCAGATAGACTAGACTACAGTCTCCAGATAGACTAGACTACAGTCTCCAGATAGACTAGACTACAGTCTCCAGATAGACTAGACTACAGTCTCCAGATAGACTAGACTATAGTCTCCAGATAGACTAGACTACAGTCTCCAGATAGACTAGACTACAGTCTCCAGATAGACTAGATTACAGTCTCCAGATAGACTAGACTACAGTCTCCAGATAGACTAGACTACAGTCTCCAGATAGACTAGACTACAGTCTCCAGATAGACTAGACTACAGTCTCCAGATAACCTCAGACACAGTTCAACAAGGTATCTAATATACTGGGGATGGTAAATAGCCAGGGACCTCACGATATGATATTATCACCATACTTAGGTGCTGAAAACAATACGTATTCGATAGTGTGATTTCTATTGCGATTCGATGTCCCGAACATAACGATAACCATATGTCTGCTGCAGAGGGACAAGAGAGAGCCATGACAAAACCAGTTACGATCCTGTCATGGTATAAAAAGTGCGAAAAACAAGTTGGCTCCCTATTTAAAAAAAAAGAAGATGGAAAATATATGAAGGGAAAATACTGCGAGTTTTGGTGGTTACATTTCTCCTGGACAATCCCTCAGCTTATTAACAAAAAAAAGAGACGAATGGTCGGCTTTGGTATTGTTTCAATTAGGATTCTAGCTTGAATGATGTGCTATTTAACTGGTTTTTGGTGACAGCAGAAGTGTTTGAGACAAGTCATCCGTTAGAACTTTGAAGATATAGTGTAGTATGTTTACTAGCGGTGAGCATATTTTATGTGTCCTTCCTCTCCCCCCTCCTCTCGCTTCCTCTTTCCCCCTCCTCTCTCTCTCTCTCGCTCACTCTCACTCTCTTTCTTCCTCTCCCCCCTCCTCTCTCTTCCTCTCCCCCTCCTCTCTCTCTCGCTCACTCTCACTCTCTTTCTTCCTCTCCCACCTCCTCTATCTTCCTCTCCCCCTCCTCTCTCTCTCTCTCGCTCACGCTCACTCTCTCTCTCTCTCTCTCTCTCTCTCTCTCTTCCCCTTCCTCTTCTCCCCCCCCTCTCTCTCTCTCTCTTTCTTCCTCTTCCCCCCTCCCCTCACCTCTCTCTCTCTCTCTCTCTCTCTCTTTCTTCCTCTTCCCCCTCCCCTTACCTCACTCTCTCGCTCTCTCTCTGTCTCTCTCTCTCTCTCTCTCTCTCTCTCTCTTCCTCCTCCCCCCTCCTCTCTCTCTCTCTCTCTCTCTCTCTCTCTCTCTCTCTCTCTCTCTCTCTCTCTTCCTCTCCCCCCTCCCCTCTCTCTCTTCCTCTCTCCTCTCCTCTCTCCTCTCCTCTCTCTTTTCCTCTCCCCTCCTCCTCTCTCGCTTCCCCCTCCTCGCTTCCTCCTCTCTCTCTTTCTCTCCCCCCTCATCTCTCTCTCTTTGATGAGACCAAAGTTGCCCTGCTGCCTCCCTCCTCACAAAGATACTTTGAACCCAGCTGGTTCAGAAACCATGTAGGAACCCAACGAAACTCTGAACCAGCCCTCAGGAGGAGAGGAGAGTGGTGGTGGATTAATCTGCTTCACCAAAGGATTTATATATCGTATTCACTGAAGAGGAAGACAATCAATATCTGCTCTCCCTCGCTCTCTCGCTCCGTCTTTCTGTCTCTCTGTCTTTCTCTTTCCCTCTCTCATTCTCTCTCTCCCATTTATCTCTCCCTTTCTTTCTGCTTATCTCTCTCTTCCCCGCGCTCTCTCTCTATTTCTGCTTGTGGCAGTGGAGTGCCCTTCATCGAGTCCTCTCCATGTCCCGGCCAGGCCTATGGATGCTCAGGGTTGGGTATCAGATGACAGCTGCCGGGTAATGGATTCTTAGGGGACAGTGTGCGTCACGTGGCCAAGCTATCGGACAGACAGACAGACAGACAGACAGACAGACAGACAGACAGACAGGCAGGCAGGCAGGCAGAGAGACAGACAGACAGACAGACAGACAGACAGACAGACAGACAGACAGACAGACAGACAGACAGACAGACAGATAGGCAGACAGACAGACAGGCAGACAGATAGGCAGACAGTAGCATGGTCTGATCTCTCTACTGTCGGTGTGCTTGTATGTGTGTATATGTGCGTTTGCACTGCACTGTGCAGCCGTGTGGGGAAATCACATTGGATGTGATGACATGGGGTATGTTGTTTTACGCTTTCTTCACAGCATGTGTATATGTGTGTGTGTGTGTGTGTGTGTGTGTGTGGGGGCAGGACCGTTTTCTCGAGTCTCTTTGCATTTACAATGTCTCCATCGTGTGTTTTCTCTGTCTGTGTGTGTTTAGAAACCCCATTGTAAATAAGAATTTGTTCTTAACTGACTTGCCTGGTTCAATGAAGGTTAAATAAAACAATAGTACCCAGTCAGTCTGCTGCTCCAGCAAAATCTCTTCTCCTTCTCTCCTCTCATCACCTGTCCTCCTCTCCCCTATCCCCTGTTCTCTCACCGCCTGTCCTTCTCTTCCCTATCCCCTGTTCTCTCATTGCCTGTCCTCCTCTCCCCTATCCCCTGTTCTCTCATCGCCTGTCCTCCTCTCCCCTATCCCCTGTTCTCTCATCGCCTGTCCTCCTCTCCCCTATCCCCTGTTCTCTCATCGCCTGTCCTCCTCTCCCCTATCCCCTGTTCTCTCATCGCCTGTCCTCCTCTCCCCTATCCCCTGTTCTCTCATCGCCTGTCCTCCTCTCTCCTATCCCCTGTTCTCTCATCGCCTGTCCTCCTCTCCCCTATCCCCTGTTCTCTCATCGCCTGTCCTCCTCTCCCCTATCCCCTGTTCTCTCATCGCCTGTCCTCCTCTCCCCTATCCCCTGTTCTCTCATCGCCTGTCCTCCTCTCCCCTATCCCCTGTTCTCTCATCGCCTGTCCTCCTCTCCCCTATCCCCTGTTCTCTCATCGCCTGTCCTCCTCTCCCCTATCCCCTGTTCTCTCATCGCCTGTCCTCCTCTCCCCTATCCCCTGTTCCCTCATCGCCTGTCCTCCTCTCCCCTATCCCCTGTTCTCTCATCGCCTGTCCTCCTCTCCCCTATCCCCTGTTCTCTCATCGCCTGTCCTTCTCTTCCCTATCCCCTGTTCTCTCATCGCCTGTCCTCCTCTCCCCTATCCCCTGTTCTCTCATCGCCTGTCCTCCTCTCCCCTATCCCCTGTTCTCTCATCGCCTGTCCTCCTCTTCCCTATCCCCTGTTCTCTCATCACCTGTCCTCCTCTCCCCTATCCCCTGTTCTCTCATCGCCTGTCCTTCTCTTCCCTATCCCCTGTTCTCTCATCGCCTGTCCTCCTCTCCCCTATCCCCTGTTCTCTCATCGCCTGTCCTCCTCTCCCCTATCCCCTGTTCTCTCATCGCCTGTCCTCCTCTCCCCTATCCCCTGTTCTCTCATCGCCTGTCCTCCTCTCCCCTATCCCCTGTTCTCTCATCGCCTGTCCTCCTCTCCCCTATCCCCTGTTCTCTCATCGCCTGTCCTCCTCTCCCCTATCCCCTGTTCTCTCATCGCCTGTCCTCCTCTCCCCTATCCCCTGTTCTCTCATCGCCTGTCCTCCTCTCCCCTATCCCCTGTTCTCTCATCGCCTGTAATCCTCTCCCCTATCCCCTGTTCTCTCATCGCCTGTCCTCCTCTCCCCTATCCCCTGTTCTCTCATCGCCTGTCCTCCTATCCCCTATCCCCTGTTCTCTCATCGCCTGTCCTTCTCTCCCCTATCCCCTGTTCTCGCATCGCCTGTCCTTCTCTCCTCTCATCGCCTTTCCTCCTCTCCCCTATCCCCTGTTCTCTCATCGCCTGTCCTCCTCTCCCCTATCCCCTGTTCTCTCATCGCCTGTCCTCCTATCCCCTATCCCCTGTTCTCTCATCGCCTGTCCTCCTCTCCCCTATCCCCTGTTCTCTCATCGCCTGTCGTCCTCTCCCCTATCCCCTGTTCTCTCATCGCCTGTCCTCCTCTCCCCTATCCCCTGTTCTCTCATCGCTTGTCCTTCTCTCCTCTCATCGCCTGTCCTCCTCTCCCCTATCCCCTGTTCTCTCATCGCCTGTCCTTATCTCCACTATCCCCTGTTCTCTCATCGCCTGTCCTTCTTTCCCCTATCCCCTGTTCTCTCATCGCCTGTCCTTCACTCCCCTCGCCTGTCCTCCTCTCCTCTGTTCTCTTTCCTCTCATCGCCTGTCCTCCTCTCTCCTATCCTCCCCACCTCTCCTCTCCTTCTCTCCCTTATCCTCTCCTCTCCCCTGTCCTCTTTCCTCTCCTTCTCTCCCCTATCCTCTCCTCTCATCGCCTGTCCTCCTCTCCTGTCCTCTTTCCTCTCCTATCCTCCCCACCTCTCCTCTCCTTTCCTTTCCTCTCTCCCAGGCCCCAGATGAGAGCCTTGTCTCTGGGGAGAGAATCGTCTCATCTCCCTGCAGCAGGAAACATCCAGGAGGGAATGGAAATTATCCTCAAACTAAACGAACAGCCCAAAGACAGATTGGAACACAGTCACTTTGTTCCTTGATTGAGTGTTTGTGCGTGTGTGTGTGTGTGTGTGTGTGTTATGTGCTGCACAGCATTATGTCTTTGTGTTTGATTAGAATCATGTGTGGGTGTGTTATTATCTCTGTACATAGGCCTGCAGTATGTATGGATTCAGCATGTGTATTCACACTTTCCTCTTTAAAGTGGAACTGACAACATCTTAGCAACACGAAATCGTATTAGTATATGTTCATGAACATCCTCAGGAAGATCTGACAAGAGATGCACTTAGATATGGTCATTTTCACGTTTTCATAAATTCTTGACGTACAGTATATTAAGGCATTTGTGAAAATTCTATAGCAATATTTATTGGGGAAACGCCCATGTGTTTTGACAATGAATAGACACGGCAGTAAATAAAACCTAATAAAACATCTGTCTCGTCCAGGACTGGATTCTACACAGACCGGTGCGCCACAGCCAATCAGAGCTACAGTAGGCAAACAAGCCTTTTGCCACACAGGCCTGTCATCATTCACTTTGAACTAGACTGTGTGTTTACAGGCAGTAGGGCCTGTCATCATTCACTATGAACTGGACTGTGTGTTTACAGACAGTAGGGCCTGTCATCATTCACTATGAACTGGACTGTGTGTTTACAGGCAGTAGGGCCTGTCATCATTCACTTTGAACTGGACTGTGTGTTTACAGGCAGTAGGGCCTGACATCATTCACTATGAACTGGACTGTGTGTTTACAGGCAGTAGGGACTGTCATCATTCACTATGAACTGGACTGTGTGTTTACAGGCAGTAGGGCCTGACATCATTCACTATGAACTGGACTGTGTGTTTACAGGCAGTAGGGACTGTCATCATTCACTATGAACTGGACTGTGTGTTTACAGGCAGTAGGGCCTGACATCATTCACTATGAACTGGACTGTGTGTTTACAGGCAGTAGGGACTGTCATCATTCACTTTGAACTGGACTGTGTGTTTACAGGCAGTAGGGCCTGTCATCATTCACTTTGAACTAGACTGTGTGTTTACAGGCAGTAGGGCCTGACATCATTCACTTTGAACTGGACTGTGTGTTTACAGGCAGTAGGGCCTGTCATCATTCACTATGAACTGGACTGTGTGTTTACAGGCAGTAGGGCCTGATATCATTCACTATGAACTGTACTGTGTGTTTACAGGCAGTAGGGACTGTCATCATTCACTATGAACTGAACTGTGTGTTTACAGGCAGTAGGTCCTGTTATCATTCACTTTGAACTGGACTGTGTGTTTACAGGCAGTAGGGACTGTCATCATTCACTTTGAACTGTACTGTGTGTTTACAGGCAGTAGGGACTGTCATCATTCACTATGAACTGAACTGTGTGTTTACAGGCAGTAGGTCCTGTTATCATTCACTTTGAACTGGACTGTGTGTTTACAGGCAGTAGGTCCTGTTATCATTCACTTTGAACTGTACTGTGTGTTTACATGCAGTAGGGCCTGATATCATTCACTATGAACTGTACTGTGTGTTTACAGGCAGTAGGGCCTGTCATCATTCACTTTGAACTGGACTGTGTGTTTACAGGCAGTAGGGCCTGCCATCATTCACTTTGAACTGGACTGTGTGTTTACAGGCAGTAGGGCCTGTCATCATTCACTTTGAACTGGACTGTGTGTTTACAGGCAGTAGGGCCTGTCATCATTCACTTTGAACTGGACTGTATGTTTACAGGCAGTAGGGCCTGTCATCATTCACTTTGAACTTGACTGTGTGTTTACAGGCAGTAGGGCCTGTCATCATTCACTTTGAACTGGACTGTGTGTTTACAGGCAGTAGGGCCTGCCATCATTCACTTTGAACTGGACTGTGTGTTTACAGGCAGTAGGGCCTGTCATCATTCACTTTGAACTGGACTGTGTGTTTACAGGCAGTAGGACCTGTCATCATTCACTATGAACTGGACTGTGTGTTTACAGACAGTTACAACAGTGTGACTTTAGATCATTAGAACACATTCACCAGAAGCCCCTCAAACACCTGCATGCCAGAGCAAGATTAGCTCAAATCTAACCAAGGAACATTAGATCAACTCTTTCAAACTTTTTTCAGCTAGTTGGCCATCAAAATTGCGCTGATAAACGATGACGAATTGTAGCCTACTCATCCTTCTACAGCTTGCCTACCAATGCATGCTGGTCCCAACCAAGCACCCAAGATAACAGGCTAAAGTTGGCTAGCCTGCTAGTTAGCGACTTTCAGATACAAATGAGGGAACACCTCACTCTGACCATTTTAATTGCTGTAGCAGAGCTGGTTAGGCTGTTTACAGAGCATTCTTGACATTCTAGAGCATTCTTGACATTCTAGAGCATTCTTGACATTCTAGAGCATTCTTGACTAACTATAATTTTGTACGTTTTCTGACACCGGTCATATCTAGCGGATGGTTGCTCGTTTGTATATTCTTCGCTCTGGCACACTCAGACAAAAGTTCTCTCTGGCACACTCAGACGAGAGTTCTCTGAAATCAGAGTAGATGGCCATGGTGAAATCACAAACGCAAGAGATATGCTAACTGGATAATTGTCGTTCAAGTTCTTGCCAGCTAACCAAATGACTCCTGCAGGACAGAGGAGGAGGGTCTGACTGAGGGGAGGAAACACAGTGGGAAAGGCAGTTGGACTTCCTCTCTCTACTCAGACTACTGCTTTAATACATAGTATCTTTATACTCAGACTACTGCTTTAATACATAGTATCTTTATAATCAGACTACTGCTTTAATACTCTAGTATCTTTATACTCAGACTACTGCTTTAATAAATAGTATCTTTATAATCAGACTACTGCTTTAATACATAGTATCATTATACTCAGACTACTGCTTTAATACTCTAGTATCTCTCTACTCAGACTACTGCTTTAATACATAGTATCCTTATACTCAGACTACTGCTTTAATACATAGTATCTTTATACTCAGACTACTGCTTTAATACTCTAGTATATTTATACCCAGACTACTGCTTTAATACATAGTATCTTTATAATCAGACTACTGCTTTAATACTCTAGTATCTTTATAATCAGACTACTGCTTTAATACTCTAGTATCTTTATACTCAGACTACTGCTTTAATACATAGTATCTTTATAATCAGACTACTGCTTTAATACTCTAGTATCTTTATAATCAGACTACTGCTTTAATACATAGTATCTTTATAATCAGACTACTTCTTTAATACATAGTATCTTTATACTCAGACTACTGCTTTAATACTCTAGTATCTTTATACTCAGACTACTGCTTTAATACTCTAGTATCTCTCTACTCAGACTACTGCTTTAATACATAGTATCCTTATACTCAGACTACTGCTTTAATACATAGTATCTTTATACTCAGACTACTGCTTTAATACTCTAGTATATTTATACTCAGACTACTGCTTTAATACATAGTATCTTTATAATCAGACTACTGCTTTAATACTCTAGTATCTTTATAATCAGACTACTGCTTTAATACATAGTATCTTCATAATCAGACTACTGCTTTAATACATAGTATCTTTATAATCAGACTACTGCTTTAATACTCTAGTATCTTTATAATCAGACTACTGCTTTAATACTCTAGTATCTTTATACTCAGACTACTGCTTTAATACATAGTATCTTTATAATCAGACTACTGCTTTAATACTCTAGTATCTTTATAATCAGACTACTGCTTTAATACATAGTATCTTCATAATCAGACTACTGCTTTAATACTCTAGTATCTTTATAATCAGACTACTGCTTTAATACTCTAGTATCTTTATACTCAGACTACTGCTTTAATAAATAGTATCTTTATAATCAGACTACTGCTTTAATACATAGTATCTTTATACTCAGACTACTGCTTTAATACTCTAGTATCTCTCTACTCAGACTACTGCTTTAATACATAGTATCCTTATACTCAGACTACTGCTTTAATACATAGTATCTTTATACTCAGACTACTGCTTTAATACTCTAGTATATTTATACTCAGACTACTGCTTTAATACATAGTATCTTTATAATCAGACTACTGCTTTAATACTCTAGTATCTTTATAATCAGACTACTGCTTTAATACTCTAGTATCTTTATACTCAGACTACTGCTTTAATACATAGTATCTTTATAATCAGACTACTGCTTTAATACTCTAGTATCTTTATAATCAGACTACTGCTTTAATACATAGTATCTTCATAATCAGACTACTGCTTTAATACTCTAGTATCTTTATAATCAGACTACTGCTTTAATACTCTAGTATCTTTATAATCAGACTACTGCTTTAATACATAGTATCCTTATAATCAGACTACTGCTTTAATACTCTAGTATCTTTATAATCAGACTACTGCTTTAATACTCTAGTATCTTTATAATCAGACTACTGCTTTAATACATAGTATCTTTATAATCAGACTACTGCTTTAATACATAGTATCTTTATAATCAGACTACTGCTTTAATACTCTAGTATCTTTATACACAGACTACTGCTTTAATACATAGTATCTTTATACTCAGACTACTGCTTTAATACTCTAGTATCTCTCTACTCAGACTACTGCTTTAATACATAGTATCCTTATACTCAGACTACTGCTTTAATACATAGTATCTTTATACTCAGACTACTGCTTTAATACTCTAGTATATTTATACTCAGACTACTGCTTTAATACATAGTATCTTTATAATCAGACTACTGCTTTAATACTCTAGTATCTTTATAATCAGACTACTGCTTTAATACTCTAGTATCTTTATAATCAGACTACTGCTTTAATACATAGTATCTTTATAATCAGACTACTGCTTTAATACATAGTATCTTTATAATCAGACTACTGCTTTAATACTCTAGTATCTTTATACACAGACTACTGCTTTAATACATAGTATCTTTATACTCAGACTACTGCTTTAATACTCTAGTATCTCTCTACTCAGACTACTGCTTTAATACATAGTATCCTTATACTCAGACTACTGCTTTAATACATAGTATCTTTATACTCAGACTACTGCTTTAATACTCTAGTATATTTATACTCAGACTACTGCTTTAATACATAGTATCTTTATAATCAGACTACTGCTTTAATACTCTAGTATCTTTATAATCAGACTACTGCTTTAATACTCTAGTATCTTTATACTCAGACTACTGCTTTAATACATAGTATCTTTATAATCAGACTACTGCTTTAATACTCTAGTATCTTTATAATCAGACTACTGCTTTAATACATAGTATCTTCATAATCCGACTACTGCTTTAATACTCTAGTATCTTTATAATCAGACTACTGCTTTAATACTCTAGTGTCTTTATAATCAGACTACTGCTTTAATACATAGTATCCTTATAATCATACTACTGCTTTAATACTCTAGTATCTTTATAATCAGACTACTGCTTTAATACTCTAGTATCTTTATAATCAGACTACTGCTTTAATACATAGTATCTTTATAATCAGACTACTGCTTTAATACTCTAGTATCTTTATACTCAGACTACTGCTTTAATACATAGTATCTTTATAATCAGACTACTGCTTTAATACTCTAGTATCTTTATACTCAGACTACTGCTTTAATACTCTAGTATCTTTATACTCAGACTACTGCTTTAATACATAGTATCTTTATAATCAGACTACTGCTTTAATACTCTAGTATCTTTATAATCAGACTACTGCTTTAATACATAGTATCTTTATACTCAAACTACTGCTTTAATACATAGTATCTTTATAATCAGACTACTGCTTTAATACTCTAGTATCTTTATACTCAGACTACTGCTTTAATACATAGTATCTTTATAATCAGACTACTGCTTTAATACATAGTATCTCTATAATCAGACTACTGCTTTAATACTCTAGTATCTTTATTTATTTTATTTTTATTTTTTATTTTACCTTTATTTAACCAGGTAGGCAAGTTGAGAACAAGTTCTCATTTACAATTGCGACCTGGCCAAGATAAAGCAAAGCAGTTCGACAGATACAACAACACAGAGTTACACATGGAGTAAAACAAACATACAGTCAATAATAAAGTATAAACAAGTCTATATACAATGTGAGCAAATGAGGTGAGAAGGGAGGTAAAGGCAAAAAAGGCCTTGGTGGCAAGGTAAATACAATATAGCAAGTAAAACACTGGAATGGTAGTTTTGCAATGGAAGAATGTGCAAAGTAGAAATACAAATAATGGGGTGCAAAGGAGCAAAATAAATAAATAAATAAAATACAGTTGGGAAAGAGGTAGTTGATAGGGCTAAATTATAGGTGGGCTATGTACAGGTGCAGTAATCTGTGAGCTGCTCTGACAGTTGGTGCTTAAAGCTAGTGAGGGAGATAAGTGTTTCCAGTTTCAGAGATTTTTGTAGTTCGTTCCAGTCATTGGCAGCAGAGAACTGGAAAGAGAGGCGGCCAAAGAAAGAATTGGTTTTGGGGGTGACTAGAGAGATATACCTGCTGGAGCGTGTGCTACAGGTGGGAGATGCTATGGTGACCAGCGAGCTGAGATAAGGGGGGACTTTACCTAGCAGGGTCTTGTAGATGACATGGAGCCAGTGGGTTTGGCGACGAGTATGAAGCGAGGGCCAGCCAACGAGAGCGTACAGGTCGCAATGGTGGGTAGTATATGGGGCTTTGGTGACAAAACGGATTGCACTGTGATAGACTGCATCCAATTTGTTGAGTAGGGTATTGGAGGCTATTTTGTAAATGACATCGCCAAAGTCGAGGATTGGTAGGATGGTCAGTTTTACAAGGGTATGTTTGGCAGCATGAGTGAAGGATGCTTTGTTGCGAAATAGGAAGCCAATTCTAGATTTAACTTTGGATTGGAGATGTTTGATATGGGTCTGGAAGGAGAGTTTACAGTCTAACCAGACACCTAAGTATTTGTAGTTGTCCACGTATTCTAAGTCAGAGCCGTCCAGAGTAGTGATGTTGGACAGGCGGGTAGGTGCAGGTAGCGATCGGTTGAAGAGCATGCATTTAGTTTTACTTGTATTTAAGAGCAATTGGAGGCCACGGAAGGAGAGTTGTATGGCATTGAAGCTTGCCTGGAGGGTTGTTAACACAGTGTCCAAAGAAGGGCCGGAAGTATACAGAATGGTGTCGTCTGCGTAGAGGTGGATCAGAGACTCACCAGCAGCAAGAGCGACCTCATTGATGTATACAGAGAAGAGAGTCGGTCCAAGAATTGAACCCTGTGGCACCCCCATAGAGACTGCCAGAGGTCCGGACAACAGACCCTCCGATTTGACACACTGAACTCTATCAGAGAAGTAGTTGGTGAACCAGGCGAGGCAATCATTTGAGAAACCAAGGCTGTTGAGTCTGCCGATGAGGATGTGGTGATTGACAGAGTCGAAAGCCTTGGCCAGATCAATGAATACGGCTGCACAGTAATGTTTCTTATCGATGGCGGTTAAGATATCGTTTAGGACCTTGAGCGTGGCTGAGGTGCACCCATGACCAGCTCTGAAACCAGATTGCATAGCAGAGAAGGTATGGTGAGATTCAAAATGGTCGGTAATCTGTTTGTTGACTTGGCTTTCGAAGACCTTAGAAAGGCATGGTAGGATAGATATAGGTCTGTAGCAGTTTGGGTCAAGAGTGTCCCCCCCTTTGAAGAGGGGGATGACCGCAGCTGCTTTCCAATCTTTGGGAATCTCAGACGACACAAAAGAGAGGTTGAACAGGCTAGTAATAGGGGTGGCAACAATTTCGGCAGATAATTTTAGAAAGAAAGGGTCCAGATTGTCTAGCCCGGCTGATTTGTAGGGGTCCAGATTTTGCAGCTCTTTCAGAACATCAGCTGAATGGATTTGGGAGAAGGAGAAATGGGGAAGGCTTGGGCGAGTTGCTGTTGGGGGTGCAGTGCTGTTGACAGGGGTAGGAGTAGCCAGGTGGAAAGCATGGCCAGCAGTAGAAAAATGCTTATTGAAATTTTCAATTATGGTGGATTTATCAGTGGTGACAGTGTTTCCTATCTTCAGTGCAGTGGGCAGCTGGGAGGAGGTGTTCTTATTCTCCATGGACTTTACAGTGTCCCAGAACTTTTTTGAGTTAGTGTTGCAAGAAGCAAATTTCTGCTTGAAAAAGCTAGCCTTGGCTTTTCTAACTGCCTGTGTATAATGGTTTCTAGCTTCCCTGAACAGCTGCATATCACGGGGGCTGTTCGATGCTAATGCAGAACGCCATAGGATGTTTTTGTGTTGGTTAAGGGCAGTCAGGTCTGGGGAGAACCAAGGGCTATATCTGTTCCTGGTTCTAAATTTCTTGAATGGGGCATGTTTATTTAAGATGGTTAGGAAGGCATTTAAAAAAAATATCCAGGCATCCTCTACTGACGGGATGAGGTCAATATCCTTCCAGGATACCCCGGCCAGGTCGATTAGAAAGGCCTGCTCGCTGAAGTGTTTCAGGGAGCGTTTTACAGTGATGAGAGGAGGTCGTTTGACCGCTGACCCATTACGGATGCAGGCAATGAGGCAGTGATCGCTGAGATCTTGGTTGAAGACAGCAGAGGTGTATTTAGAGGGGAAGTTGGTTAGGATGATATCTATGATATCTATATCTATGATATCTATCTATTTATAATCAGACTACTGCTTTAATACATAGTATCTTTATAATCAGACTACTGCTTTAATACATAGTATCTTTATAATCAGACTACTGCTTTAATACTCTAGTATCTTTATACTCAGACTACTGCTTTAATACATAGTATCTTTATAATCAGACTACTGCTTTAATACTCTAGTATCTTTATACTCAGACTACTGCTTTAATACTCTAGTATCTTTATACTCAGACTACTGCTTTAATACATAGTATCTTTATAATCAGACTACTCCTTTAATACTCTAGTACCTTTATAATCAGACTACTGCTTTAATACTCTAGTATCTTTATACTCAGACTACTGCTTTAATAAATAGTATATTTATAATCAGATGATACTGCTTTAATGCTCCAGTATCTCTCTACTCAGACTACTGCTTTAATAATACATAGTATCTTTATACTCAGACTACTGCTTTAATACATAGTATCTTTATACTCAGACGATACTGCTTTAATGCTCCAGTATCTCTCTATTCAGACGATACTGCTTTAATACTCTAGTATCTCTCTACTCAGACGATACTGCTTTAATACTCTAGTATCTTTATACTCAGACGATACAGCTTTAATACTCTAGTATCGCTCTATTCAGACTACTGCTTTAATACATAGTATCTTTATAATCAGACTACTGCTTTAATACTCTAGTATCTTTATACTCAGACGATACTGCGTTAATACTCTAGTATCTTTACACTCAGACTTATTTAATACTCTAGTATTTCCCTACTCAGACTACTGCTTTAATACATAGTATCTTTATACTCAGAAAATACTGCGTTAACTCTCTAGTATCTTAATACTCAGACGATACTGCGTTAACACTCTAGTATCTTTATACTCAGACGATACTGCTTTAATACTCTAGTATATTTATACTCAGACTTATTTAATACGCTAGTATCTCTCCACTCAGGCGATGCTTCTTTAATACTCTAGTATCTTTATACTCCGATTATACTGCTTTAATACTCTAGCATATCTCTACTCAGACTACTGCTTTAATACTCTAGCATATCTCTACTCAGACTCCATTTTGCCCTCTGCTGGGCTCGCTTCTGGTTCATCTCACTATTTCATCTTCAACAAGTTCAACTCCTCCAAACATCTTAAAAAATGTTCCACTGAATCTTTCATGAGGGACATTGGCTCTCCTCTCATCTTCAAATGCATCAAGTACAGCCAGACACACATGGGATATCACTGGGAACATCTATGGTTTTTGATAATCTTTTAGAGACAGACTCCAGAGTTAACCTTAGCGAAGTGTTCCAGGGTGTTACATCAAATCCCACCCCAACAGCAGTCTGCTTCTTTTACCCTGCAGAGTACTGGAGTCTTTTGGCAGATGTGCAGCGGTAACATTGGGATTTGTGTGTGTCTGACTGTGTGTGTGTGTGTTTGTCTGTGTGTGATTGTGTGTACATTTGTGTGTGTGTGTGTGTGTGTGTGTGTGTGTGTGTGTGCGTGTGTGTGTGTGTGTGTGTGTGAGGGGCTGGTTGAACGTCCCTGTATTGATTACCAGTGGTGGCGGAGGAGGGGGTATTGTCTGGTCGAGGTGTGTGGGACAAGAAAATATAATCTCCAGCTATAACACACACACACACACACACACACACACACACACACACACACACACACACACACACACACACACACAACATACACACAACATACACACACACACACACACACACACACACACACACACACACACACACACACACACACACACACACAACATACACATATACACCCAAAATCCCCTCTTCTCATTCCAAAGTCAAGGCACTATCTATAACCCAAAAGGGTTATTCGGCTGTCCCCGTAGGAGGACCTTTTGAAGAACCCTTTTGGTTCCAGGAAGATCCCTATTGGGTTGCAGGTAGAACCCTTTCCCGAGAGGAAAAATGAAACCCCCAAAAAGAGTGGAACCAAATATGGTTCTCCAATGGGAACAACCGAAGAACCCTTTTGGAACCCTTTTGGAACCCTTTTTTTTCTAAGAGTGTACAATGTAGTTGATCAGAGAACTAGTGTCGATCTCATAGGGCTTGAGCAAAGGCTCCTTCAAACTAGTGTGAATGTATACAGAGCTATGGCGCGACTCCTGGAGCAAAAATAACAGACCGTTTGGGATTTAGGAGCCTCTGCATGGAGCATGAAAAAAATGATAATACACATTATATAAACCATCTTCACTGCCTACATATCTTAGTAAACACCCTCTCACCTGATAGCTCCATCAACAACAGGGTATTGATTAAATCATTAATGTTTAACTTTGATTACAAGTGAAATGATCCAGAGAATAGAGGTGTATTTGGAAGAGAAGTGAAATGGACACGACCCAGTCCAGGTGGGCCGTTACTGTGTGACGCTGAATTAGTCACAGAGTGTTTTACACGGTATCTACGAGTTCCAGGGAAGTTTTTAAAAATGTATTCTGTTAACATAAAACTAATGATGTTTTCTTCAACGCTGGTCTACAATGACTTACTGTATGCCTTAAAAAAAAAAAAAAAAAAAAAACATCTCTTTTTGCTGTTACAATGGTCAAAGTCTTCCTCAGTTTTGAGGATTTGGTTTGGCGTTTCACAATTTTACCTTCCTCATAATAATGTCACAAGATCCATGTCACCATTGACATTTTTTTAGATTTGAGTCATTTAGCAGATACTCTTATCCAGGGCCATTTACAGTCAGTGAGTCATTTGGCAGACACTCTTATCCAGGGCCATTTACAGTCAGTGAGTCATTTGGCAGACACTCTTATCCAGGGCCATTTACAGTCAGTGAGTCATTTGGCAGACACTCTTATCCAGGGCCATTTACAGTCAGTGAGTCATTTGGCAGACACTCTTATCCAGGGCCATTTACAGTCAGTGAGTCATTTGGCAGACACTCTTATCCAGGGCCATTTACAGTCTGTGAGTCATTTGGCAGACACTCTTATCCAGGGCCATTTACAGTCAGTGAGTCATTTGGCAGACACTCTTATCCAGGGCCATTTACAGTCAGTGAGTGCATACATTTTCATACCTTCTTTTTCGTACATTTGTAATGGTAGTTCCCTCATATTTCGAAAGACAAAAGAGGAAACATCGTTGATGTTAAGACGTGTCTGTTTAACCAATCAAGTCCCGTGGATTCTCCTGTTCAGGCTCCCGAGTGGTGCAGCGGTCCAAGGCACTGCATCTCAGTGCAAGAGATGTCACTACAGTCCCTGGTTTGAAATCCAGGCTGTATCTCATCCAGCTGTGATTGGGAGTCCCATAGTGGCCGTCATTGTAAATAAGAATTTGTTTTTAACTGACTTGCCTAGTTAGATAAAGGTAAAATAAAACAACACGTTCAGTGGTACTGTACACTGTACTGGTCTACAGTGAATGGCCACTCTGTTTCTTCTGTCTGTGTGTGTGTGTGTGTGTGTGTGTGTGTGTGTGTGTGTGTGTGTGTGTGTGTGTGTGTGTGTGTGTGTGTGTGTGTGTGTGTGTGTGTGTGTGTGTGTGAAAATCGGGAGGATTTCTGTGATCTCATAAAATAGTAGCAAAATCATAACCGTGGTGTGGACAGACTCGTCCAAACATGGAAAGGATGTAGTTTTGACTGTATAGCATAGAAGAGGAAGTATCAGATCTGCTTTTTCATGACAAAAGAGACAAAAGTGTGACCTCGACAGAACGCGTGGAGCGCCCTGAGCCTGCCGAGAAAGACTCGATTTAGACTTCAACACAACACTATGCATTTTGTATTTGACTCTGTGATGTCATCTTTGCGGTCCATATATTGGACCTATTGGGATCCACTTAGCCACTTAGCCACTTAGCCGGGCCAGTCATCTCTTTCAGACACATGGGCCTCTGGGCTCTCCACTCATACTCAATACTACAGGATCAAAGAGTCCTGTAGGCCTGGAAACCATACAGGAATGTACATATGGATTTCTACTGTACTTAGTGTTAAGGATCTGATATATATATCATGTGTTCAGGATGCTAACTCTCGTGTTCAGTTATGATGTCAGTCTTGTCTACATCTACCGGAAGCTGAATTCTTGCGGCTCTGAAATAGAAGTACGCTAACGTCTCTTGGGGCTAAAGTCTTAGTCCGTATTTTCACCCAAAAGGCCCCTCTGAGAAACCAGTTGTACCGTTTGTTTTGCATCATCCTGGACTGTAAAACGTGGGATAGTATTTCAATCATGAGTTTCAAAGGGGAATTGGACAGGTAAGTGAATGGACTAGAGAGTTGGACATGGGGAAGTATAGAGTAGAGAGGGCTACGATATGACTTGGAGAGAATTTTACTGTGATAATGTCAAAGTCATATGCTAGGTATTGCAGTACAGTTCATCAGTCCCCAAACAGGAAGCCGACAGTAACTAGCGTCATTGACATTGAGATACTTTTACTGTGATAATGTCAATGTCAATGACACTGGTTACTGTCAGCTTCCTGTTTGGGGACTGATGAACTGTACTACAATACCTAGCATCATCTCCAAGCAACAACCTCAGAGCCATGAGCCAATCACCAGGCTGGATTACAGCAGCGTATCTTCTCATTGGTTACGGGTTGCCAGTCATGTCTGGAACAACAACAATATATTGCCACGGTTACATGCATTACGTAGCAGTTATGCAGATGAGACCGTCATTGAAAATACGAATTTGTTCTTAACTGACTTTCCTAGTTAAATAAAAATACAGATATTACAAAACCTGCTATGTACACAAGGGCTCCTGAGTGGTCCAAGGTGTCTCTGTGCAAAAGGCATCAATACAGTCCCTGTGATTGGGAGTCCCATAGGGGGTGATGCCCAACTGGCCCAGCATCATTGTAAATAAGAATTTGTTCTTAACTGACATTCCTGGTTAAGTAAATACAATAGTCATATTGTATGTACACCGACTGGGGATTTATGTAGGCCTACAGTCAGCATGAGACAACCATTTTCTGATTGAACCCACAAACTTCATTGATTATTCAACACGGATTGAAACATTTTCCCCACCAAATTATGGTGTGACAAATTCTGACCAAACGTATTGGAGAATAAACTCCCTGAAAGCCTGTAGATACTTTTAATTTAGTTGTATGAACACAGCCAATCTGTGAACAGGGAAGTATGTTGAGACTGTACACACTACACAGCCCTCCTTGACACTGTAGCACAGCCCCCCTTGTAACTAGACAACATGACACTGTAGCACAGCCCCCCTTGTAACTAGACAACGTGACACTGTAGCACAGCCCCCCTTGTAACTAGACAACATGACATGTAGCACAGCCCCCCTTGTAACTAGACAACATGACATGTAGCACAGCCCCCCTTGTAACTAGACAACATGACACTGTAGCACAGCCCCCCTTGTAACTAGACAACATGACATGTAGCTCAGCCCCACTTGTAACTAGACAACATGACACTGTAGCACGGCCCCCCTTGTAACTAGACAACATGACACTGTAGCACAGCCCCCCTTGTAACTAGACAACATGACACTGTACTGTAGCTCAGGCCCACTTGTAACTAGACAACATGACATGTAGCACAGCCCCACTTGTAACTAGACAACATGACACTGTAGCACAGCCCCCCTTGAAACTAGACAGCATGACATGTAGCACAGCCCCCCTTGTAACTAGACAACATGACACTGTAGCACAGCCCCCCTTGTAACTAGACAACATGACACTGTAGCACAGCCCCCCTTGTAACTAGACAACATGACATGTAGCTCATCCCCACTTGTAACTAGACAACATGACAATGTAGCACAGCCCCTCTTGTAACTAGACAACATGACACTGTAGCACAGCCCCCCCTTGTAACTAGACAACATGACACTGTAGCACAGCCCCCCTTGTAACTAGACAACATGACATGTAGCTCAGCCCCACTTGCAACTAGACAACGTGACAATGTAGCACAGCCCCTCTTGTAACTAGACAACATGACACTGTAGCACAGCCCCCCTTGTAACTAGACAACATGACACTGTAGCACAGCCCCACTTGTAACTAGACAACATGACACTGTAGCACAGCCCCCTTGTAACTAGACAACATGACACTGTAGCACAGCCCCCCTTGTAACTAGACAACATGACACTGTAGCACAGCCCCCCATGTAACTAGACAACATGACACTGTAGCACAGCCCCCCTTGTAACTAGACAACAAGACACTGTATCACAGCCCCCCTTGTAACTAGACAACATGACACTGTAGCACAGCCCCCCTTGTAACTAGACAACATGCCACTGTAGCACAGCCCCACTTGTAACTAGACAACATGACACTGTAGCACAGTCCCCCTTGTAACTAGACAACATGACACTGTAGCATAGCCCCCCTTGTAACTAGACAACATGACACTGTAGCACAGCCCCCTTTGTAACTAGACAACGTGACACTGTAGCACAGCCCCCCTTGTAACTAGACAACATGACACTGTAGCACAGTCCCCCTTGTAACTAGACAATGTGACACTGTATCACAGCCCCCCTTGTAACTAGACAACATGACACTGTAGCACAGCCCCCCTTGTAACTAGACAACGTGACACTGTAGCACAGCCCCCCTTGTAACTAGACAACATGAAACTGTAGCACAGTCCCCCTTTTAACTAGACAACATGACACTGTAGCACAGCCCCCCTTTTAACGAGACAACATGACACTGTAACACAGCCCCCTTGTAACTAGACAATGTGACACTGTATCACAGTCCCCCTTGTAACTAGACAACATGACACTGTACTGTAGCACAGCCCCCCTTGTAACTAGACAACATGACATGTAGCTCAGCCCCACTTGCAACTAGACAACGTGACAATGTAGCACAGCCCCTCTTGTAACTAGACAACATGACACTGTAGCACAGCCCCCCTTGTAACTAGACAACATGACACTGTAGCACAGCCCCACTTGTAACTAGACAACATGACACTGTAGCACAGCCCCCTTGTAACTAGACAACATGACACTGTAGCACAGCCCCCCTTGTAACTAGACAACATGACACTGTAGCACAGCCCCCCATGTAACTAGACAACATGACACTGTAGCACAGCCCCCCTTGTAACTAGACAACAAGACACTGTATCACAGCCCCCCTTGTAACTAGACAACATGACACTGTAGCACAGCCCCCCTTGTAACTAGACAACATGCCACTGTAGCACAGCCCCCCTTGAAACTAGACAGCATGACATGTAGCACAGCCCCCCTTGTAACTAGACAACATGACACTGTAGCACAGCCCCCCTTGTAACTAGACAACATGACACTGTAGCACAGCCCCCCTTGTAACTAGACAACATGACATGTAGCTCATCCCCACTTGTAACTAGACAACATGACAATGTAGCACAGCCCCTCTTGTAACTAGACAACATGACACTGTAGCACGGCCCCCCTTGTAACTAGACAACATGACACTGTAGCACAGCCCCCCTTGTAACTAGACAACATGACACTGTACTGTAGCTCAGGCCCACTTGTAACTAGACAACATGACATGTAGCACAGCCCCACTTGTAACTAGACAACATGACACTGTAGCACAGCCCCCCTTGAAACTAGACAGCATGACATGTAGCACAGCCCCCCTTGTAACTAGACAACATGACACTGTAGCACAGCCCCCCTTGTAACTAGACAACATGACACTGTAGCACAGCCCCCCTTGTAACTAGACAACATGACATGTAGCTCATCCCCACTTGTAACTAGACAACATGACAATGTAGCACAGCCCCTCTTGTAACTAGACAACATGACACTGTAGCACAGCCCCCCCTTGTAACTAGACAACATGACACTGTAGCACAGCCCCCCTTGTAACTAGACAACATGACATGTAGCTCAGCCCCACTTGCAACTAGACAACGTGACAATGTAGCACAGCCCCTCTTGTAACTAGACAACATGACACTGTAGCACAGCCCCCCTTGTAACTAGACAACATGACACTGTCGCACAGCCCCACTTGTAACTAGACAACATGACACTGTAGCACAGCCCCCTTGTAACTAGACAACATGACACTGTAGCACAGCCCCACTTGTAACTAGACAACATGACACTGTAGCACAGTCCCCCTTGTAACTAGACAACATGACACTGTAGCACAGCCCCCCTTGTAACTAGACAACATGACACTGTAGCACAGCCCCCTTTGTAACTAGACAACGTGACACTGTAGCACAGCCCCCCTTGTAACTAGACAACATGACACTGTAGCACAGTCCCCCTTGTAACTTGACAATGTGACACTGTATCACAGCCCCCCTTGTAACTAGACAACATGACACTGTAGCACAGCCCCCCTTGTAACTAGACAACGTGACACTGTAGCACAGCCCCCCTTGTAACTAGACAACATGAAACTGTAGCACAGTCCCCCTTTTAACTAGACAACATGACACTGTAGCACAGCCCCCCTTTTAACGAGACAACATGACACTGTAACACAGCCCCCTTGTAACTAGACAATGTGACACTGTATCACAGTCCCCCTTGTAACTAGACAACATGACACTGTACTGTAGCACAGCCCCCCTTGTAACTAGACAACATGACACTGTAGCACAGCCCCCTTTTAACGAGACAACATGACACTGTAACACAGCCCCCTTGTAACTAGACAACATGACACTGTAGCACAGCCCCCCTTGTAACTAGACAACATGACACTGTAGCACAGCCCCCCTTGTAACTAGACAACATGACACTGTACTGTAGCACAGCCCCCCTTGCAACTAGACAACATGACACTGTAGCACAGCCCCCCTTGTAACTAGACAACATGACACTGTAGCACAGCCCCCCTTGTAAACTTGAGAAATCTCTGCGGAGCCCGGTGCCTGCCACGATGCATAATGTACATTTTCCTTCCTCACTAATAGCATTCATTGATACACCATTGTCCTTCTGAGAGCATCAGAGCCAGGGTCATTAGAATAATGGTGAAAGGAAACTGCCCCAGTACAGCCTGGAGAACAGCAGTTCAACTCATTAGACAATGGCTGGGTCTGAACTAGCAGCCTATTCCCTAATATAGTGCACTCCTTATTTTTATACCAGAGCTCTATGCAGTGTCCTGGCCACAAGTAGTGCACAATGTACAATGGAACGTTTGGGACACAGCCTGCTTGGAGAGAACAGGACTGAAGACTCAACTGTCCTCTGGGACCAGAGTCACGCTTACCCTGAACCCCAAACCAGCCCCTATCTCCTACCCTGAACCCCAAACCAGCCCCTATCTCCTACCCTGAACCCCAAACCAGCCCCTATCTCCTACCCTGAACCCCAAACCATCCCCTACCCTGAACCCCAAACCTGCCCCTAGCCCCTAGCCCCTACCCTGAACCCCAAACCAGCCCCTAGCCCCTACCCTGAACCCCAAACAAGCCCCTAGCCCCCAGCCCCATCCCCTAGCCCCCAGCCCCTAACCACCCATCCCCCGTCCCCTAGCCCCCAGCCCCTAACCACCCATCCCCTAGCCCCTCTAGCCCTCGTGTGGACCTGAGAGGAAGAGGAGGGGTAGTGTTTTGACTGTAATCTGTCCCACAGTGAGAGATAGTGTGCATCCCAAACCGAACCCCATCACCTATATAGTGCACTAATTTGGACCACAGCCTTGGTCATGTTGGTCAAAAATAATGCACTCTGGAGCGATTTGGAGGTCATTTGGGACTCAGTCATAAACTTGAGAGGTGGAGTGTGTTGTGTTCTCACTGAAGCTGACAGTAGAGTCCAGGCACCTTGACTGTGATAACACTGAAGCTGACAGTAGTGTCCAGGCACCTTGACTGTGATAACACTGAAGCTGAAAGTAGTGTCCAGGCACCTTGACTGTGATAACACTGAAGCTGACAGTAGAGTCCAGGCACCTTGACTGTGATAACACTGAAGCTGACAGTAGAATCCAGGCACCTTGACTGTGATAACACTGAAGCTGACAGTAGTGTCCAGGCACCTTGACTGTGATAACACTGAAGCTGACAGTAGAGTCCAGGCACCTTGACTGTGATAACACTGAAGCTGACAGTAGAGTCCAGGCACCTTGACTGTGATAACACTGAAGCTGACAGTAGAGTCCAGGCACCTTGACTGTGATAACACTGAAGCTGACAGTAGAGTCCAGGCACCTTGACTGTGATAACACTGAAGCTGACAGTAGAGTCCAGGCACCTTGACTGTGATAACACTGAAGCTGACAGTAGAGTCCAGGCACCTTGACTGTGATAACACTGAAGCTGACAGTAGAGTCCAGGCACCTTGACTGTGATAACACCGAAGCTGACAGTAGAGTCCAGGCACCTTGACTGTGATAACACTGAAGCTGACAGTAGAGTCCAGGCACCTTGACTGTGATAACACTGAAGCTGACAGTAGAGTCCAGGCACCTTGACTGTGATAACACTGAAGCTGACAGTAGAGTCCAGGCACCTTGACTCTGATAACACTGAAGCTGACAGTAGAGTCCAGGCACCTTGACTGTGATAACACCGAAGCTGACAGTAGAGTCCAGGCACATTGACTGTGATAACACTGAAGCTGACAGTAGAGTCCAGGCACCTTGACTGTGATAATACCGAAGCTGACAGTAGAGTCCAGGCACCTTGACTGTGATAACACTGAAGCTGACAGTAGTGTCCAGGCACCTTGACTGTGATAACACTGAAGCTGACAGTAGTGTCCAGGCACCTTGACTGTGATAACACTGAAGCTGACAGTAGTGTCCAGGCACCTTGACTGTGATAACACTGAAGCTGACAGTAGTGTCCAGGCACCTTGACTGTGATAACACTGAAGCTGACAGTAGTGTCCAGGCACCTTGACTGTGATCCCCTTTGGTGCTCGACTGTGTCAAAGTGTTGACACTGTGTTGTTTGATTTCACAAAAGGGTGAGAATATCTGCTGTTTGTGGTGGTGTTGTTCTGTGAGAGCTGAAGCCGTCTGTTTGTGGAATTGAATAAGGAAGTGGTGTAGTTGTTGTACGGTGCAGTGAGAGGGGTCCTTGTGAGAGGTGGTTGAAGTTTCATAGAGAGGAGAAGGACGATATTCACGTCTGCATTTTGGTTTAGAGAGTTCATATGGTTCCTTCTTCAGTTCTGTGACAAGCCTTCTGAGATGCTGTTAACAGGTTTACTACTGTCAGACAAATATAATGGCTTGGCACTGATGTGTGTGTGTGTGCAGTGTAGCTGCCTGTGGCCATGAATGGACATGTGTGTTGTTGTAGTGTGTGCGTTGTTGTAGTATGACATCCCAGCACGAGAGAGAGATATAGAGAGAAAGAAAGGGAGGGAGAGAGAGATATAGAGAGAAAGAAAGGGAGGGAGAGAGAGATATAGAGAGAAAGAAAGGTAGAGAGAGAGAGATATAGAGAGAAAGAAAGGGAGGGAGGGAGAGAGAGATATAGAGAGAAAGAACGGGAGGGAGAGAGAGATATAGAGAGAAAGAAAGGGAGGGAGAGAGAGATATAGAGAGAAAGAAAGGGAGGGAGAGAGAGAGATATAGAGAGAAAGAAAGGGAGGGAGGGAGAGAGATATATAGAGAGAAAGAAAGGGAGGGAGAGAGAGATATAGAGAGAAAGAAAGGGAGGGAGAGAGAGAGATATAGAGAGAAAGAAAGGGAGGGAGAGAGAGATATAGAGAGAAAGAACGGGAGGGAGAGAGAGATATAGAGAGAAAGAAAGGAAGGGAGAGAGAGATATAGAGAGAAAGAACGGGAGGGAGTGAGAGATATAGAGAGAAAGAAAGGAAGGGAGAGAGAGAGAGAGAAAGGGAGGGAGAGAGAGAGAGATCTGACTAGAAATTATCAAGGAAATGATCTCAACAGCTCCTAGCCCATCCCAAGGGTCAGTGGGGATACTGTGATGCACCTTGGCAGCGGTGTCGCCCTTGTCTTTGACCTTTAGGTGTCAGGTCGCGCGTGAGAGATAAAGGGGGAGAGAGAGAGAGAGCGGGGGAGGGTGGAGAGGGATAGAGATAGAGATCTGGCTAGAAATTAATACGGAAATTATCTCAACAGAGAAAAATGTCCTCATGTGTGCTACCTATATCCCCCCAATAGAATCCCCATAATTTAACGATGACAGCTTCTCCATCATAGAGGGGGAGATCAACCATTTCCAGCCTCAGGGACATGGAATGGTCGGTGTCGACCTAAATGCCAGAACTGGACAAGAACCTGACACCCTCAGCTCACAGGGGAACAAACACCTACTTGGAGGTGACAGCATTCCCTCGCCCATATGCCCCCCTAGACACAACTACGACAACATAACCAACAAAAATGGGTCACAACTCCTGCAGCTCTGTCGTACACTGTGTATCTACATAGTCAATGTTATGCTTCAAGGGCACTCCTATAGTAGGTACACCTATAGATCATCTCTTGGCAGTAGTACTGTAGACTACTTTATCACTGACCTAAACCCAGAGTCTCTCAGAGTGTTCACAGTCAGTCCACTGACACCCCTATCATATCACAGCAAAATCACACTCTACTTGAAGAGAGCTATGCTCAATCATGAGGCATCAAAGCCAAAGGAATAATAAGAAATGCTATAGATGGAAGGAAAGTAGTGTGGAAATCTAACAACAAAAATTACGCAACAAGAAATTCAATCCCTTCTAGACAATTTCCTGGACAAAATGTTTCACTGTAATAGTGAAGGTGGAAACTTGGCAGTAGAAAACCAAAACAGTATATTTGACCTCTCAGCATCCCTGTCAAATCTAAACATTTCAAGCAGACAACCGAAGAAAATGAACAAAAATGACAAATGGTTTGATGAAGTTTGCAAAATCCTAAGAAATAACTTGAGAAACCTATCCAACCAAAAACATAGAGCCTCAGAAAACCGGAGTCTATGCCTTCACTATGGTGAATCACTAAAACAATACAGAAATACTCTACAGAAATACAAGGAGCATGTCAGATATCAGCTCAATATAATTGAAGAATCCATAGAATCAAACCAGTTCTGGGAAAATTGGAAAACTCTAAACAAACAACAACACTAATAATTATCTATCCAAAATGGACATGTATGGATATACAACTTCTCCTATCATTTTGGCTCTTTAACAAAGAACAAACAGCAAAAACATAAACATGATCAAATAGAAATCCAAGTGTTTGTGTAAGTTTATCGATAGCATAACATAACATTATGTACACTAAGCATTAAGTAGCTAGGTCACGAAAATCAGAAAAGCAATCAAAAAAAATAGTTTAACTTTGATGATCTTTGGATATTTTCACTCACGAGACTCCCAGTTACACAACAAATGTTTATTTTGTTCCATAAAGATTATTTTTATACCCAAAATACCGACGTTTGTTTGTCGCGTTATGTTCAGAAATCCACAGGAAAGAGCGGTCATGACAACGCAGACGTATATTCCAAATAATATCCATCATGTCCACAGAAACATGTCAAACGTTTTTAATAATCAATCCTCAGGTTGTTTTTAAAATATATATTCGATAATATATCAACCGAGTGTGTAGCTTTTTCAATAACAGCGGGAGAAACAATGGCCGCTTTACTCAGTTGCGCAAAACTCACTCCGAGAGCCCCCACCTATCCACTTACGCAATGTGATCCGTCACAGTTATTTTTCAAAATAAAAGCCTGAAACTATGTCTAAAGACTGTTGACACCTTAGGGAAGCCATAGAAAAACGAATCTGGTTGATATCCCTTTAAATGGAGGATAGGCATGCATAGGAACAGAAAGGTTTCAAAATAAGAGGCACTTCCTGATTGGATTTTCCTCAGGCTTTCACCTGCAATATCAGTTCTGTTATACTCACAGACAATATTTTTACAGTTTTGGAAACTTTAGAGTGTTTTCTATCCTAATCTGACTATATGCATATTCTAATTATATGTATATTCTAGTTTCTGGGGCTGAGAAATAGGCCGTTTCAAATGGGTACCGTTTTTAGCCAAAAACGAAAATACTGCTCCCTACACGCAAAAGGTTAAACTCTTTAACATGATCTTCAACTCTGGCATCTTCCCCAATATTTGGAACCAAGGACTGATAACCTCAATCCACAAAAGTTTAGACAAATTTGACCCCAATAATTACCGTAGGATATGCATCAACAGCAACCTTGAGAAAATCCTCTGCATTATCATTAACAGCAGACTCGTAACATTTTTACCAAATTACCGTACGACACACTGTGTATTCACCATGCACACCCTAATTGACAAACAAAGAAACCAAAAGAAAGGCAAAGTCTTCTCATGCTTTGTTGATTTCGAAAAAGCCTTCGACTCAATTTGGAAAGAGGGCCTGGTATACAAATTGCTGGAAAGTGTTGTGGGGGGAAAAACATACGACATTTCAAAATCCATTTACACAAACAACAAGTGTGAGGTTAAAATTGGCAAAAAACACGTTTCGTTCCACAAGGCCGGAGGTTAAGACAGGGATGCAGCTTAAGCCCCACCCTCTTCAACATATATATGAACAAATTGGTGAGGGCACTAGAACAGTCTGCAGCACCCGGCCACACCCAACTAGAATCTGAAGTCAGAATTCAGAATTCTGCAAACATATCGTCTGTGTGCAATGTAAAACACCAAATTAATGCATGCAGAGCAGAATTTGGCCGATACCCGCTAATTATCAAAATCCAGAAAAGATCTGTTAAAATCTACAACCACCTAAAAGGAAGCAATTCCCAAACCTTCCATAACATATCCATCACCTACACGGAAAACACCTGGAGAAGAGCCCCCAAAGTAAGCTGGTCCAGGGGCTGTGTTCACAAACACAAACAGAGCCCCAGGACAGCAACACTAGACCCAACCAAATCATGAGAATACAAAAAGATAATGGCTTGAGAGTTGGCTAAAAATGGCGCCGGAAGAAATGGCAGCAGTTTTACGGGCGTCCAACCAATTGTGCTATTATGTGCTTTTTTTTGCAACTTCTTTTGTACATAACGTTTCTGCCACCGTATCTTACGGCAAAAAAAGAGCTTCTGGATGTCAGGACAGCGATCACTCACCTCGGATTAGACAAAGAGCTTCTGGATATCAGGACAGCGATCACTCACCTCGGATTAGACAAAGAGCTTCTGGATGTCAGGACAGCGATCACTCACCTCGGATTAGACAAAGAGCTTCTGGATGTCAGGACAGCGATCACTCACCTAGGATTAGACAAAGAGCTTCTGGATGTCAGGACAGCGATCACTCACCTCGGATTAGACAAAGAGCTTCTGGATATCAGGACAGCGATCACTCACCTCGGATTAGACAAAGGGCTTCTGGATATCAGGACAGCGATCACTCACCTCGGATTAGACAAAGAGCTTCTGGATGTCAGGACAGCGATCACTCACCTCGGATTAGACAAAGAGCTTCTGGATATCAGGACAGCGATCACTCACCTCGAATTAGACAAAGAGCTTCTGGATATCAGGACAGCGATCACTCACCTTGGATTAGACAAAGAGCTTCTGGATATCAGGACAGCGATCACTCACCTCGGATTAGACAAAGATCTTTTCTACAACAAAGACGGCGCACAAGACATTCTCCAAACACCCCACATGACAGACATCCCCGTTATTTGCAAGAGGAAGCGACGCTGAGGAAGAAGAGCCGGATGCCTCGTCCGGACCCGCAGAAGGCAACTAGGAAAGCTGCTAATTACCGTCAATATTACTCGCCAACGTGCAATCATTGGACAATAAATTAGACGAGGTATGATCACGAATATTCGACCAATGGGAAATCAAAACTGTAATATCCTATGTTTCACGGAATCGTGGCTGAATGACAACATGGATATTCAGCTAGCGGGATACATGCTGCACTGGCAGCATAGAACAGCACACTCCGGTAACACCAGGGGGGCGGTCTGTGCATATTTGTAAACAACAGCTGGTGCACGAAATCTAAGGAAGCCTCTCGATTTTGCTTGTCTGAAGTAGAGTATATTGTGATAAATTGCAGGCCACACTACTTGCCTAGAGAGTTCTCAGCTATACTTTTCGTGGCTGTTTATTTACCACCACAGACAGATGCCGGCACTAAGACCGCACTCAGCCAGCTGTATAAGGAAATAAGCAAACAGGAAACCACTCACCCAGAGGCGGCACTCCTAGTGGCCGGACTCTTTAATGCAGGGAAACTTAAATCAGTTCTACCAAATCTCTATCAACATGTTAAATGTAAAACCAGAGGGAAAAAAATTCTAGATCACCTGTACTCCACACACAGAGATGCGTACAGAGCTCTCCCCTGCCCTCAATTTGGTAAATCCGACCACAACTCTATCCTCCTGATTCCTTCTTATTAGCTAAAATTAAAAGCAGGAAGTACCTGTGACTCGGTCTATAAAAAAATTGTCAGATGAAGCAGATGCTAAATTACAGGACTGTTTTGCTATCACAGACTGGAACATGTTCCGGGATTCTTCCGATGACATTGAGGAATACACCACATCAGTCACTGGCTTTATCAATAAGTGCATTATGGACATCATCCCCACAGTGACTGTATGTACATACCCCAACCAGAAGCCATGGATTACAGGCAACATTCGCACTAAAGGGTAGAGCTGCCGCTTTCAAGGTGCGTGACTCTAACCCGGAAGCTTACAAGAAATCCCGCTATGCCCTGCAACGAACCATCAAACAGGCAAAGAGTCAGTACAGGGCTAAGACGGAATCATACTACACCGGCTCCGACACTCGTCGGATGTGGCAGGGCTTGCAAACTATTACAGACTACCAGGCGAGCTAAATCACTTCTATGCTCGCTTCGAGGCAAGCAACACTGAGGCATGCATTAAGGCATAATTAATTTAGCTGACGACACAACAGTGTCTGATCACCGACAACGATGAGACAGCCTATATGGAGGAGGTCAGAGACCTGGCCGGGTGGTGCCAGAATAACAACCTATCCCTCAACGTAACCAAGACTAAGGAGATTATTGTGGACTACAGGAAAAGGAGCACCGAGCACGTCCCCATTCTCATCGACGAGGCTGTAGTGGAGCAGGTTGAGAGTTTCAAGTTCCTTGGTGTCCACATCAACAACAAACTAGAATGGTCCAAACACACCAAGACAGTGGTGAAGAGGGCACGACAAATCCTATTCCCCCTCAGGAAACTAAAAGGATTTGGCATGGGTCCTGAGATCCTCAAAAGGTTCTACATCTGCAACATCGAGAGCATCCTGCCCGGTTGCATCACTGCCTGGTACGGCAATTGCTTGGCCTCCGACCGCAAGGCACTTCAGAGGGTAGTGCGTACGGCCCAGTACATCATTGGGGCAAAGCTGCCTGCCATCCAGGACCTCTACACCAGGCGGTGCCAGAGGAAGGCCCTACAAATTGTCAAAGACCCCAGCCACCCCAGTCATAGAGGGGTTAACTCTCTACTACTGCATGGCAAGCGGTACCGGAGTGCCAAGTCTAGGACAAAAAGGCTTCTCAACAGTTTTTACCCCAAGCCATAAGACTCCTGAACAGGTAACCAAATGGGTACCCGGACTATTTGCACTGTGCGCCCCCCCCCAACCCCTCTTTTACCTTGCTGCTACTCTCTGTTTATCTTATATGCATAGTCACTTTAACTATACATTCATGTACATACTACCTCAATTGGGCCGACCAACCAGTGCTCCTGCACATTGGCTAACCAGGCTATCTGCATTGTGTCCCACCACCCACCACCCACCAACCCCTCTTTTACGCTACTGCTACTCTCTATTCATCATACATGCATAGTCACTTTAAACATATCTACATGTACATACTACCTCAATCAGCCTGACTAACCAGTGTCTGTATGTAGCCTCGCTACTTTTATAGCCTCGCTACTGTATATAGCCTGTCTTTTTACTGTTGTTTTATTTCTTTACTTACCTATTGTGCACCTAACACCTTTTTTTGCACTATTGGTTAGAGCCTGTAAGTACGCATTTCACTGTAAGGTCTACCTACACCTGTTGTATTCGGCACACATGACAAATAAACTTTGATTTGATTTGACACAATCGAAAGATTTTACAAAAAAACTGAGCAAACTAGAATGCTACTTGTCCCTAAACAGAGAGTACAGAGTGGCAGAATACCTGACCACTGTGTCTGACACAAAATGATGGAAATATTTGACTATGTACAGACTCAGTGGGCCTAGCCTTGCTATTGAGAAAGTCCTCCTAAGGCAGACCTGGCTCTCAAGAGAAGACAGGCTATGTGCACACTGCCCACAACATGAGGTGGAAACTGAGCTGCACTTCCTAGCCTCCTGCCCAATGTATGACCATGTTAGAGACACACATTTCCCTCAGATTACACAGATCCACAAAGAATTTCCAAAAACAAGCCCAATTTTGATAAACTCCCACATCTACTGGGTGAAATACCACTGTGTCCCAACACAGCAGCACCTTATTTGTGACCTGTTGTGAATACAACCCATATTTATGTTAATTTATTTTCCCCTATGTACTTTAAGTATTTGCACATAGTTACAACACTGTATGTAGACATAATATGACATTTGAAATGTCTCTATTCTTTTGGAACTTTTGTAAATGTAATGTTTACAGTAAATTATTTATTCTTTATTATCTATTTCAGTTGCTTTGGCAATGTAATCATATGTTTACCATGCCAATAAATCCCCTTAGCATGAATTGAGAGATGGAGAAGGGCTGGGGGAGAGAGAGAGAGGAATAGTAAATTATTGAATTAGTTATAGATAAGGAGAGAAATAGACAATAGAAGAGTGAGGGAGAGGGTCCAGTTGAGGCTCAGTTGGTAAAGTAAAGCATAGTGCTTGTGAGGGAGAGGCTCCATTCAGGCTCAGTTGGTAAAGTAAAGCATAGTGCTTGTGAGGGAGAGGCTCCATTGAGGCTCAGTTGGTAAATCATAGTGCTTGTGAGGGAGAGGCTCCATTGAGGCTCAGTTGGTAAACCGTAGTGCTTGTGAGGGAGAGGCTCCATTGAGGCTCAGTTGGTAAATCATTGTGCTTGTGAGGGAGAGGCTCCATTGAGGCTCAGTTGGTAAACCATAGTGCTTGTGAGGGAGAGGCTCCATTGAGGCTCAGTTGGTAAACCATAGTGCTTGTGAGGGAGAGGCTCCATTGAGGCTCAGTTGGTAAACCGTAGTGCTTGTGAGGGAGAGGGTCCATTGAGGCTCAGTTGGTAAACCGTAGTGCTTGTGAGGGAGAGGCTCCATTGAGGCTCAGTTGGTAAACCGTAGTGCTTGTGAGGGAGAGGCTCCATTGAGGCTCAGTTGGTAAACCATAGTGCTTGTGAGGGAGAGGCTCCATAGAGGCTCAGTTGGTAAACCATAGTGCTTGCAACGTCAGGTTATGGTTTTGATTCCTACAGGGGACCTGTATGAAAATTGTATGCACTCACTACTGTAAATCTCGCTGGATGAAAGCATCTACTAAATGTTTAAAATATAATATGTGTGTGGCAGTCGAAGCGCTCTACATGAGTGGCCTGTGCTATCTAGACATTTATCCAAACACCCCTATTGGCTAATGAGGTATTATGGCAATAATGAGGCGTGAACTGACTGGCCACCATAGTTCAGTTCTTAGCCAATCGTATTTTCATTGGGCAGTTTATGGGGATGGAATGTGTTGTCAACAGCATCATGTACAAGGAACTCGCACACAATCACACTAATATACGCAAACTCACGCACACACATGCACGGACACACACACACACACACACACACACACACACATACACAAACAGCTGGAGTTTTAGTCAAAGGGTTTTTGGGATTAATTGCTTTTAGCTGAAGCAGACCGGCACCAGTCAGCCAATCCCTTGTGCTGTTCTGGAGTAAGTCTTGGGTTCAATGAAGTAGCCCTTTTCTTAGTAACTAGAACTGACCAATGCTATTTCCCTACTAGCGCGTGTATTTGTGAAATTGACGGGGTCTTCTAAGTGCCAAAAAGGGGATTATAAGACTTTAATGTATATGTTTTTCCCATACTGCAGATTACATGAGTCTGTTTCCCTACTGCAGATTACATGAGTCTGTTTCCCTACTGCAGATTACATGTGTCTGTTTCCTTACTGCAGATTACATGAGTCTGTTTTCCTTACTGCAGATTACATGAGTCTGTTGCCCATACTGCAGATTACATGAGTCTGTTGCCCCTACTGCAGATTACATGAGTCTGTTTCCCTTACTGCAGATTACATGAGTCTGTTTCCTTACTGCAGATTACATGAGTCTGTTTCCCCCTTACTGCAGATTACATGAGTCTGTTTTCCTTACTGCAGATTACACGAGTCTGTTGCCCATACTGCAGATTACATGAGTCTGTTTTCCCTACTGCAGATTACATGAGTCTGTTTTCCTTACTGCAGATTACATGAGTCTGTTTTCCTTACTGCAGATTACACGAGTCTGTTGCCCATACTGCAGATTACATGAGTCTGTTTTCCCTACTGCAGATTACATGAGTCTGTTTTCCTTACTGCAGATTACATGAGTCTGTTTTCCCTACTGCAGATTACACGAGTCTGTTTTCCTTACTGCAGATTACATGAGTCTGTTTTCCTTACTGCAGATTACACGAGTCTGTTGCCCTTCACTGCGAGATCTGCTCTGGTATTCCTATGGCCTGATGTGGCCTCTGTTCTCTGTTCTGGTATTCACTACAGACACTTTAGTTATTTCTTTAGTTAACTCAGGTTGCACTTCATCTAACCCAGTGGAGAGGGGTTAACTCAGATGACTCTTCACCTCACCCAGTGGAGAGGGGTTAACTCAGATGACTCTTCATCTAACCCAGTGGAGAGGGGTTAACTCAGATGACTCTTCATCTAACCCAGTGGAGAGGGGTTAACTCAGATTACACTTCATCTAACCCAGTGGAGAGGGGTTAACTCAGATTACGCTTCATCTAACCCAGTGGAGAGGGGTTAACTCAGATTACGCTTCACCTCACCCAGTAGAGAGGGGTTAACTCAGATTACTCTTCACCTCACCCAGTGGAGAGGGGTTAACTCAGATTACTCTTCACCTCACCCAGTGGAGAGGGGTTAACTCAGATTACTCTTCACCTCACCCAGTTGAGAGTTCAACATTTAGTATCTACGGGATGGCTCTTGTCGAGCTGTGAAACGGTATAAATCACATTGCCACCAACCACTATCCTGTGTGTGTGTGTGTGTGTGTGTGTGTGTGTGTGTGTGTGTGTGTGTGTGTGTGTGTGTGTGTGTGTGTGTGTGTGTGTGTGTGTGTGTGTGTGTGTATGTGTGTATGTGTGTGTGTGTGTGTGTGTGTGTGTGTGTTTGTGTCTAATGTGATTTATTAGTAGCCTGGCTGGGGGAGGAGACATCTATGAGCTGGTGTGATCAGTATTGATCAGTGAGAGCTGAGGGCTTGGGGCTAAATGAGTGTGTCTGTGTGTGTGTCTGTGTTTACAGGCCAATAGTTCATCTACAGAGAAATAGGAAGGAGCTACAACATATGAGTTAACAGGACATGTCTACATGTTATGCCAAAGGAAGCCTCTGTCAGGTTAAGATGGCGCCGACAGAGATGGTCGCCTCGCTTCGCGTTCTTAGGAAACTATGCAGTATTTAGTTTTTTAAAATGTTTTATTTCTTGCATTGTTACCCCAGGAAATCTTAAGTCTTATTACATAGAGCCGGGAAGAACTATTGGATATAAGAGCAACGTCAACTTACCAACATTACGACCAGGAATACGACTTTCTGAAGCAGGTCCTCTCTTCGGACCACCACCCAGGACAATGGATCTAATCCCAGCAGCTGACTCCTTCCAGAGGGCCATCAGAGATTGTAACATTCTCTGTTTCACAGAAACATGGCTGCTTCTCCATGCATCGCGCCGACAGAGATAAACACATTTCTGGGAAGAGGAAGGACAGGGTTGTATGCTTTATGATTAACAACTCATGGTGCGATCATAACAACATACAGGAACAAAAGTCCTTCTGCTCAAGCAACCTAGAGTTCCTTACAATCAAATGCTGGCCATTCTACCTACCAAGAGAATTCTTGTCAGTTATAGTCACAGCTGTGTACATCCCCCCTCAAGCGAACACCAAGACGGCCCTCAAGGAACTTCACTTGACTCTATGTTAACTGGAAACTATATACCGGGAGGCTGCATTTGTTGTAGGTGGGGATTTTAACAAAGCAAATTTGAGATCGATGTTACCTAAATTTTATCAGCATATTGATTGCACAACACAAAGGGCTAATGCTCTCGACCACTGCTACTCTAACTTCCGCGATGGGTACAAAGCACTCCCCTGCCCTCCCTTCGGCAAGTCCGACCACGACGCCATCTTGCTCATACCGGCTTATAGGCAGAAACTCAAACAGGATGTACCAGTGACGAGAACCAATCAACGCTGGTCTGACCAATCGGAAGCCACGCTCCAAGATTGTTTTGATCACACGGGCTGGAACATGTTCCAATCAGCCTCAGAGAACGACATTGCTCTATCTGCTGACGCGGTGAGTGTGTTTATAAATACGTGCATTGGAGACGTCGTAACAACTGTGACTATTAAAACCTACCCTAACCAGAAACCGTGGATGGATGGCGGCATTCGTGAAAAACGGAAAGCGCAATCCACCGCATTTTACCATGGAAAGAGGCCTGGTGATATGGCTGAATATAAACAGTGTAGTTATTCCCTCCAAGGCAATCAAACAAACAAAATGTCGGTACAGGGACAAGGTGGAGTTGCAATTCAGTGGCTCAGACAACGTATATGGCAGGGTCTACAGGAAATCACTGACTGCAAAAACTTAAACAGCCACGTCACAGATACTGACGTCATGCTTTCAGACAAACTAAACACCGTCTTTGCCCGCTTTGAGGATAATATAGTGCCACCGTCGTGGCTTGCTGACAAAGACTGCGTCCCTCCACCTCTTCTTCTCAGTGGCTGACGTGAGTAAAACATTTAAACATGTTAACAAGGCTGCTGGCCTAGACGGCATCCCTCGCCGCATCCTCAGAGCATGCGCAGACCAGCTGGCTGGTGTGTTTACAGACACATTTAATTGCTTCCTAACCCAGTCTGTTGTCCCCACATGCTTCAAGATTGCTACCATTGTTCATGTACCCAAGAAGGCAAAGGTAACTGAACTAAATGACTACCGCCTGTAGCGCTCACTTCTCTCATCATGAAGCGCTTTGAGACTAGTCAAGGATCATATCATCGCCACCTTACCGGCCACCCTAGACCCCCTTCAGTTTACATACCTCCCCAACAGGTCCACAGATGACGCAATCGCCATCACACTACACACCGCTCTAACCCATCTGGACAAGAGGAATACCCATGTAAGAATGCTGTTCATTGACTACAGCTCAGCATTCAACACCATAGAACCCTCCAAGCTCATCATGAAGCTGGAGGCCCTGGGTCTCAACCCCTCCCTGTGCAACTGGGTCCTGGACTTTCTGACGGGCCGCCCCCAGGTGATGAAGGCAGGAAACAACATCTCCACTTCACTGATACTCAACACTAGGGCCCCACGAGGCGTGCTCAGCCCCCTCCTGTACTCCCTGTTCACCCACGACTGCGTGGCCATGCACGCCTCCAACTCAATCATCATGTCTGCATGCCCACTACGACAAAACAGTAGTGGGCTTGATCACCAACAACGACCAGACAGACTACAGGGAGGAGGTGAGGGCACTCGGAGTGTGGTGTCAGGAAAACAACCTCTCACTGAATGTCAACAAAACAAAGGAGATGATCGTGGACTTCAGGAAACAGCAGAGGGAGCACCCCCCACAATGAAGGGTCAACAGTGGAGAAGGTGGAAAGTTTTAAGTTCCTCTGCGTACACATCACAGACAAACTGAAATGGTCCACCCACACAGACAGTGTGGTTAAGAAGGTGTAACAGTACCTCTTCAACCTCAGGAGGCTGAATAAATTTGGCTTGTCACCCAAAACCCTGTCAAACTTTTGCAAATGCACAATCGAGAGCATTCTGTCGGGCTGTATCACAGCCTGGTACGGCAAATGCACCGTCCTCAACCACAGGGCTCTCCAGAGGCATTGTGCAGACCGCACCACCATCACCGGGGGCAAACTACCTGCCCTCCATACCACCTACATAACCAGATGTCACAGGAAGGCCAAAAAGATCATCAAGAACAACAACCACCGGAGCCTGTTCACCCCGCTCTCATCCAGAAGGCGAGGTCATTAAGGTGCATCAAAGCTGGGACAGAGAGACTGAAAAACAGCTTCTATCTCAAGGACTGCTAAACAGCCACCACTAACTCAGAGAGGCTGCTGCCTACATTGAGACCCAATCACTGGACACTTTAATAAATGGATCACTAGTCACTTTAAACAATGTCTCTAAATAATGCCACTTTAATAATGTCAACATATCTTACAATACTCATATAACATGTATAAACTGCATTGATACCCAATCACTGGACACTTTAATAATGTCAACATATCTTACATTACTCATATAACATGTATAAACTTTATTGATACCCAATCACTGGACACTTTAATAAATGGATCACTAGTCACTTTAAACAATGTCTCTAAATAATGCCACTTTAATAATGTCAACATATCTTACATTATTCATATAACATGTATAAACTTTATTGATACCCAATCACTGGACACTTTAATAATGTCAACATATCTTACATTACTCATATAACATGTATAAACTTTATTGAGACCCAATCACTGGACACTTTAATAATGTCAACATATCTTACATTACTCATATAACATGTATAAACGTTATTGAGACCCAATCACTGGACACTTTAATAAATGTTTTATTTGACCTTTATTTAACTAGGCAAGTCAGTTCAGAACAAATCCTTATTTTCAATGACGGCCCAGGAACAGCGGGTTAACTGCCTTGTTCAGGGGCAGAACGACTGATTTGTACCTTGTCAGCTCAGGGGTTTGAACTTGCAACCTTCCAGTTACTAGTCCAACGCTAGTCCAATGTTTACATATCTTACGTTCATTATATCATTTGTATATACTGTATTTTATACCATCTACTGCATCTTGCCTAAGCTGCTCGGCCATTGCTCATCCATATATTTATATTAATATATTCTCATTCACCCCTTTTAGATTTGTGTGTAAAAGGTAGTTGTTGGGAATTGTTAGATATTACTGCACTGTTGGAACTAGAAGCACCAGCATTTCGCTACACTCGCAATTACATCTGCTAACCATGTGTATGTGACCAATAAAATTTTATTTGATATAAGAACTACAACATAGGAAGCCCCTATAAGAACTACAACATATGAGTGAACAGGACATAGGAAGCCCCTATAAGAATTACAACATATGAGTGAACAGGACATAGGAAGCCCCTATAAGAATTACAACGAGTGAACAGGACATAGGAAGCCCCTATAAGAACTACAACATATGAGTGAACAGGACATAGGAAGCCCCTATAAGAACTACAACATATGAGTGAACATGACATAGGAAGCCCCTATAAGAACTACAACATATGAGTGAACAGGACATAGGAAGCCCCTATAAGAACTACAACATATGAGTGAACATGACATAGGAAGCCCCTATAAGAACTACAACATATGAGTGAACAGGACATAGGAAGCCCCTATAAGAACTACAATATATGAGTGAACAGGACATAGGAAGCCCCTATAAGAACTACAACATATGAGTGAACAGGACATAGGAAGCCCCTATAAGAACTACAACATATGAGTGAACAGGACATAGGAAGCCCCTATAAGAACTACAACATATGAGTGAACATGACATAGGAAGCCCCTATAAGAACTACAACATATGAGTGAACAGGACATAGGAAGCCCCTATAAGAACTACAACATATGAGTGAACAGGACATAGGAAGCCCCTATAAGAACTACAACATATGAGTGAACAGGACATAGGAAGCCCCTATAAGAACTACAACATATGAGTGAACAGGACATAGGAAGCCCCTATAAGAACTACAACATATGAGTGAACAGGACATAGGAAGCCCCTATAAGAACTACAACATATGAGTGAACAGGACATAGGAAGCCCCTATAAGAACTACAACATATGAGTGAACAGGACATAGGAAGCCCCTATAAGAACTACAATATATGAGTGAACAGGACATAGGAAGCCCCTATAAGAACTACAACATATGAGTGAACAGGACATAGGAAGCCCCTATAAGAACTACAACATATGAGTGAACAGGACATAGGAAGCCCCTATAAGAACTACAACATATGAGTGAACAGGACATAGGAAGCCACTATAAGAACTACAACATATGAGTGAACAGGACATCGGAAGCCACTATAAGAACTACAACATATGAGTGAACAGGACATAGGAAGCCCCTATAAGAACTACAACATATGAGTGAACAGGACATAGGAAGCCCCTATAAGAACTACAACATATGAGTGAACAGGACATAGGAAGCCCCTATAAGAACTACAACATATGAGTGAACAGGACATAGGAAGCCCCTATAAGAACTACAACATATGAGTGAACAGGACATAGGAAGCCACTATAAGAACTACAACATATGAGTGAACAGGACATCGGAAGCCCCTATAAGAACTACAACATATGAGTGAACAGGACATAGGAAGCCCCTATAAGAACTACAACATATGAGTGAATAGGACATCGGAAGCCACTATAAGTACATGTCTGTTAAAGTGATTTGTATAAAGTGGTATTTTGGCTCATTAGCATGCTGTTAGAAAGACTCTCAGTCTCAGACTCTCGGTCAAGGACAGAGGTCATTACTGACCACTTCAGCGTGAAATGACATGTCGTTACACCATGCTTGTCAATCACGTGTTCATCGACTCACAGAACCAAACACTACTAAATTAAGTTAAAGATGCAATCATTGATTTTATTCTTTAACCACTTTGGTTGGTTCGTTACATTTGGTCAAATTTGGATTTTTCTTTCATTGCTTTATTTTTTTTATCTAGTAATTATTGTACCCATGATTTACTTCCATGAATTCTCCATAGGGGTTATCTGACTTGCCTAGTTAAAGTTTAAATAAAGGTTAAGTAAAAATAGAATACAATTAGGGAGTGTAATGGGGAAATGTATGATCACGAAAGTTCATACTCAATTTAGAGGGATTAAGACAATGTACAGCATCTGTATATATTTCCCCTTTCAGTTATACACATATATACTGTATATATTTCCCCTTTCAGTTATACACATATATACTGCATATATTTCCCCTTTCAGTTATACACATATATACTGTATATATTTCCCCTTTCAGTTATACACATATATACAGTATATATTTCCCCTTTCAGTTATACACATATATACTGTATATATTTCCCCTTTCTGTTACACACATATATACTGTATATATTTCCCCTTTCTGTTACACACATATATACTGTATATATTTCCCCTTTCAGTTATACACATATATACTGTATATATTTCCCCTTTCAGTTATACACATATATACTGTATATATTTCCCCTTTCAGTTATACACATATATACGGTATATATTTCCCCTTTCAGTTATACACATATATACTGTATATATTTCCCCTTTCAGTTATACACATATATACTGTATATATTTCCCCTTTCAGTTATACACATATATACGGTATATATTTCCCCTTTCAGTTATACACATATATACGGTATATATTTCCCCTTTCAGTTATACACATATATACTGTATATATTTCCCCTTTCAGTTATACACATATATACTGTATATATTTCCCCTTTCAGTTATACACATATATACTGTATATATTTCCCCTTTCAGTTATACACATATATACTGTATATATTTCCCCTTTCAGTTATACACATATATACTGTATATGTTTCCCCTTTCTGTTACACACATATATACTGTATATATTTCCCCTTTCTGTTACACACATATATACTGTATATATTTCCCCTTTCTATTACACACATATATACTGTATATATTTCCCCTTTCAGTTATACACATATATACTGTATATATTTCCCCTTTCAGTTATACACATATATACTGTATATATTTCCCCTTTCAGTTATACACATATATACTGTATATATTTCCCCTTTCAGTTATACACATATATACGGTATATATTTCCCCTTTCAGTTATACACATATATACTGCATATATTTCCCCTTTCAGTTATACACATATATACTGTATATATTTCCCCTTTCAGTTATACACATATATACTGTATATATTTCCCCTTTCTGTTACACACATATATACTGTATATATTTCCCCTTTCAGTTATACACATATATACTGTATATATTTCCCCTTTCAGTTATACACATATATACTGTATATATTTCCCCTTTCTGTTACACACATATATACTGTATATATTTCCCCTTTCTGTTACACACATATATACTGTATATATTTCCCCTTTCTGTTACACACATATATACTGTATATATTTCCCCTTTCAGTTATACACATATATACTGTATATATTTCCCCTTTCAGTTATACACATATATACTGTATATATTTCCCCTTTCAGTTATACACATATATACTGTATATATTTCCCCTTTCAGTTATACACATATATACTGTATATGTTTCCCCTTTCTGTTACACACATATATACTGTATATATTTCCCCTTTCTGTTACACACATATATACTGTATATATTTCCCCTTTCTATTACACACATATATACTGTATATATTTCCCCTTTCAGTTATACACATATATACTGTATATATTTCCCCTTTCAGTTATACACATATATACTGTATATATTTCCCCTTTCAGTTATACACATATATACTGTATATATTTCCCCTTTCAGTTATACACATATATACGGTATATATTTCCCCTTTCAGTTATACACATATATACTGCATATATTTCCCCTTTCAGTTATACACATATATACTGTATATATTTCCCCTTTCAGTTATACACATATATACTGTATATATTTCCCCTTTCTGTTACACACATATATACTGTATATATTTCCCCTTTCAGTTATACACATATATACTGTATATATTTCCCCTTTCAGTTATACACATATATACTGTATATATTTCCCCTTTCTGTTACACACATATATACTGTATATATTTCCCCTTTCTGTTACACACATATATACTGTATATATTTCCCCTTTCTGTTACACACATATATACTGTATATATTTCCCCTTTCAGTTATACACATATATACTGTATATATTTCCCCTTTCAGTTATACACATATATACTGTATATATTTCCCCTTTCAGTTATACACATATATACGGTATATATTTCCCCTTTCAGTTATTCACATATATACTGTATATATTTCCCCTTTCAGTTATACACATATATACTGTATATATTTCCCCTTTCAGTTATACACATATATACAGTATATATTTCCCCTTTCAGTTATACACATATATACGGTATATATTTCCCCTTTCAGTTATACACATATATACTGTATATATTTCCCCTTTCAGTTATACACATATATACTGTATATATTTCCCCTTTCAGTTATACACATATATACTGTATATATTTCCCCTTTCAGTTATACACATATATACTGTATATATTTCCCCTTTCTGTTACACACATATATACTGTATATATTTCCCCTTTCTATTACACACATATATACTGTATATATTTCCCCTTTCAGTTATACACATATATACTGTATATATTTCCCCTTTCAGTTATACACATATATACTGTATATATTTCCCCTTTCAGTTATACACATATATACTGTATATATTTCCCCTTTCAGTTATACACATATATACTGTATATATTTCCCCTTTCAGTTATACACATATATACGGTATATATTTCCCCTTTCAGTTATACACATATATACGGTATATATTTCCCCTTTCAGTTATACACATATATACTGTATATATTTCCCTTTTCAGTCATACACATATATACTGTATATATTTCCCCTTTCAGTTATACACATATATACTGTATATATTTCCCCTTTCAGTTATACACATATATACGGTATATATTTCCCCTTTCAGTTATACACATATATACGGTATATATTTCCCCTTTCAGTTATACACATATATACGGTATATATTTCCCCTTTCTGTTATACACATATATACGGTATATATTTCCCCTTTCAGTTATACACATATATACGGTATATATTTCCCCTTTCAGTTATACACATATATACGGTATATATTTCCCCTTTCAGTTATACACATATATACTGTATATATTTCCCCTTTAAGTTATACACATATATACTGTATATATTTCCCCTTTCAGTTATACACATATATACTGTATATATTTCCCCTTTCAGTTATACACATATATACTGTATATATTTCCCCTTTCAGTTATACACATATATACTGTATATATTTCCCCTTTCTGTTACACACATATATACTGTATATATTTCCCCTTTCAGTTATACACATATATACGGTATATATTTCCCCTTTCAGTTATACACATATATACTGTATATATTTCCCCTTTAAGTTATACACATATATACTGTATATATTTCCCCTTTCAGTTATACACATATATACGGTATATATTTCCCCTTTCAGTTATACACATATATACTGTATATATTTCCCCTTTCTGTTACACACATGATTTCCAGTGTTCTGTTTTGACACTCAAGCTGGGGGTTGATGATCACTAGACTTAAAGAGATACTTCAGGATGTTGGCCCTTTTATCTACCTCCCCAGAGTCAGATCAACTCGTGGATACAATTTTACGTCTTTGTGTCCAGTGTGAAGTAAGAGGTAGTTTCGCAAGCCAATGCTAACTAGCGTTAGCGCAAAGGACTGGAAGTCTATGGGTATCTGCTAGACACAGATATATAAAAATGGTATCCACAAATTCATCTGAATTTTTAGGGAAGTAGATTTTTAAAAAAGGGCCTTAATGCCAAAATCCCAAGGTATCCCTTTAATACTGAATGTCCCTTTAATACTGAATGTTATGGATTATTCTGTGGATAGTGATTGACGCCAGACTGGACAGAGGACACACTGATAATTCCCTATTGTATTGGTATTGATGACATCCTATGAACACTGTGTGATTCTGTAGCAGCTGACAACGTCACTGCCTTTTGGTCTGAAATGAGAGAAAAAATATTCTGATTAATATTGTTACTGCTCTCTATTGATTATGCAATAGAAACCATTTTCTTAACCGTATGGATTGTGTTGGAAAAGTTATTTAATCACTCAAATAATTTACCACCTCTTCCACAGGTCTCGTACTGTCATAATCTACTATTGAGTAAACACTGCCCTCTATTGACTAAACAACAGAAGTACAACACTAATTTCCTCATTACATCAAACCAAGTCTAAAACGTTTCCATTAATTTTCATTGCAGGTTATGGACACATTGTCCAAACTGTCCAGCACAACGATTTCAGAACAAACTGGTATAAAGTAAGTGGTTTTGGTGTTTATTCCAATTTCTAAATCAGAATGTGTTGTGTTTTTAACGGTTACTGATTTTGTGCTATTCTTTCCAAAAGGCCTTTTCCTTCAGAGGAGAGTCTAGAAGAAGACGAAGACATCTATAGCCATCTGGTGGATCTGATTGAGTACGTCTTTCCTTACCTCTGGGTTGCCAGTGAGCACAAGACGTTTTCAACCAAAAATACACATTTTCAACATCTTTTCAACAAAAAAAGACACATTTTCAACGGTTTTTTTCAAACAAAATACACATTTTCAACAACTTTTTAACCAAAACAGACACATTTTCAACATTTTTTCAAATAAAATACACATTTTCAATGTCTTTTCAGCCAAAAACACGCATTTTCAAAAAAATGTTGTGCTGTCTATCCTCATGATCTCTCCTGTCTTGTGCCTCTTGACAAATGAGGGTTGTGAGTGTCATTATAGCTAGTGTGATAATGTGTTCCTCCTGCCTGTGTGTGTGACAGTGAGAAAGCTGTGGAGGATGAAGAGGATCTGTATGACTGTGTCTACGATGATGAAGATGGTGATGAGATCTACGAAGATCTGATGAAGGCTGAGGCTGTTCCTCCTCCTCTGGTTAGTTCTCCCTCTTTCTCTCTCCTCTCTCTCTCTGTCTCTGTATCTCTCTCTCTCTCTCTGTTTCTGTATCTCCCCCCTCTCTCTCTCTCTCTCTCTCTCTCTCTCTCTCTCTCTCTCTCTCTCTGTATCTCTCTCTCCTCTCTCTTCTCTCTGTCTTTCTCTCTCTCTGTATCTCTCTCTCTGAATCTCTGTATCTCTCTCTCTCTATATATAAATCAAATCAAATCAAATCAAATTGTATTTGTCACATACACATGGTTAGCAGATGTTAATGCGAGTGTAGCGAAATGCTTGTGCTTCTAGTTCCGACAATGCAGTAATAACCAACAAGTAATCTAACTAACAATTCCAAAACTACTGTCTTGTACACAGTGTAAGGGGATAAAGAATATGTACATAAGGATATATGAATGAGTGATGGTACAGAGCAGCATAGGCAAGATGCAGTGGATGGTATCGAGTACAGTATGTACAAATGAGATGAGTATGTAAACAAAGTGGCATAGTTTAAAGTGGCTAGTGATACATGTATTACATAAGGATACAGTCGATGATATAGAGTACAGAATATACGTATGCATATGAGATGAATAATGTAGGGTAAGTAACATTATATAAGGTAGCATTGTTTAAAGTGGCTAGTGATATATTTGCATCATTTCCCATCAATTCCCATTATTAAAGTGGCTGGAGTTGAGTCAGTGTCAGTGTGTTGGCAGCAGCCACTCAATGTTAGTGGTGGCTGTTTAACAGTCTGATGGCCTTGAGATAGAAGCTGTTTTTCAGTCTCTCGGTCCCAGCTTTGATGCACCTGTACTGACCTCGCCTTCTGGATGATAGCGGGGTGAACAGGCAGTGGCTCGGGTGGTTGATGTCCTTGATGATCTTTATGGCCTTCCTGTGACATCGGGTGGTGTAGGTGTCCTGGAGGGCAGGTAGTTTGCCCCCGGTGATGCGTTGTGCAGACCTCACCACCCTCTGGAGAGCCTTACGGTTAGGGCGGAGCAGTTGCCGTACCAGGCGGTGATACAGCCCGCCAGGATGCTCTCGATTGTGCATCTGTAGAAGTTTGTGAGTGCTTTTGGTGACAAGCCGAATTTCTTCAGCCTCCTGAGGTTGAAGAGGCGCTGCTGCGCCTTCTTCACAATGCTGTCTGTGTGAGTGGACCAATTCAGTTTGTCTGTGATGTGTATGCCGAGGAACTTAAAACTTGCTACCCTCTCCACTACTGTTCCATCGATGTGGATAGGGGGGTGTTCCCTCTGCTGTTTCCTGAAGTCCACAATCATCTCCTTAGTTTGTTGACGTTGAGTGTGAGGTTATTTTCCTGACACCACACTCCGAGGGCCCTCACCTCCTCCCTGTAGGCCGTCTCGTCGTTGTTGGTAATCAAGCCTACCACTGTCGTGTCGTCCGCAAACTTGATGATTGAGTTGGAGGCGTGCGTGGCCACGCAGTCGTGGGTGAACAGGGAGTACAGGAGAGGGCTCAGAACGCACCCTTGTGGGGCCCCAGTGTTGAGGATCAGCGGGGAGGAGATGTTGTTGCCTACCCTCACCACCTGGGGGCGGCCCGTCAGGAAGTCCAGTACCCAGTTGCACAGGGCGGGGTCGAGACCCAGGGTCTCGAGCTTGATGACGAGCTTGGAGGGTACTATGGTGTTGAATGCCGAGCTGTAGTCAATGAACAGCATTCTCACATAGGTATTCCTCTTGTCCAGATGGGTTAGGGCGGTGTGCAGTGTGGTTGAGATTGCATCGTCTGTGGACCTATTTGGGCGGTAAGCAAATTGGAGTGGGTCTAGGGTGTCAGGTAGGGTGGAGGTGATATGGTCCTTGACTAGTCTCTCAAAGCACTTCATGATGACGGAAGTGAGTGCTACGGGGCGGTAGTCGTTTAGCTCAGTTACCTTAGCTTTCTTGGGAACAGGAACAATGGTGGCCCTCTTGAAGCATGTGGGAACAGCAGACTGGTATAGGGATTGATTGAATATGTCCGTAAACACACCGGCCAGCTGGTCTGCGCATGCTCTGAGGGCGCGGCTGGGGATGCCGTCTGGGCCTGCAGCCTTGCGAGGGTTAACACGTTTAAATGTCTTACTCACCTCGGCTGCAGTGAAGGAGAGACCGCATGTTTTCGTTGCAGGCCGTGTCAGTGGCACTGTATTGTCCTCAAAGCGGGAAAAAAAGTTATTTAGTCTGCCTGGGAGCAGGACATCCTGGTCCGTGACTGGGCTGGATTTCTTCCTGTAGTCCGTGATTGACTGTAGACCCTGCCACATGCCTCTTGTGTCTGAGCCGTTGAATTGAGATTCTACTTTGTCTCTGTACTGACGCTTAGCTTGTTTGATAGCCTTGCGGAGGGAATAGCTGCACTGTTTGTATTCGGTCATGTTACCAGACACCTTGCCCTGATTAAAAGCAGTGGTTCGCGCTTTCAGTTTCACGCGAATGCTGCCATCAATCCACGGTTTCTGGTTAGGGAATGTTTTAATCGTTGCTATGGGAATGACATCTTCAACGCACGTTCTAATGAACTCACACACCGAATCAGCGTATTCGTCAATGTTGTTGTCTGACGCAATACGAAACATGTCCCAGTCCGCGTGGTGGAAGCAGTCTTGGAGTGTGGAGTCAGCTTGGTCGGACCAGCGTTGGACAGACCTCAGCGTGGGAGCCTCTTGTTTTAGTTTCTGTCTGTAGGCAGGGATCAACAAAATGGAGTCGTGGTCAGCTTTTCCGAAAGGGGGGCGGGGAAGGGCCTTATATGCGTTGCGGAAGTTAGAGTAACAATGATCCAAGGTCTTTCCACCCCTGGTTGCGCAATCGATATGCTGATAAAATTTAGGGAGTCTTGTTTTCAGATTAGCCTTGTTAAAATCCCCAGCTACAATGAATGCAGCCTCCGGATGAATGGTTTCCAGTTTGCAAAGAGTTAAATAAAGTTCGTTCAGAGCCATCGATGTGTCTTCTTGGGGGGGGGATATATATGGCTGTGATTATAATCGAAGAGAATTCTCTTGGTAGATAATGCGGTCTACATTTTATTGTGAGGAATTCTAAATCAGGTGAACAGAAGGATTTGAGTTCCTGTATGTTTCTTTCATCACACCATGTCGCGTTAGTCATAAGGCATACGCCCCCGCCCCTCTTCTTACCAGAAAGATGTTTGTTTCTGTCTGCGCGATGCGTGGAGAAACCCGTTGGCTGCACCGCTTCGGATAGAGTCTCTCCAGTGAGCCACGTTTCCGTGAAGCAAATAACGTTACAGTCTCTGATGTCCCTCTGGAATGCTACCCTTGCTCGGATTTCATCAACCTTGTTGTCAAGAGACTGGACATTGGCAAGAAGAATGCTAGGGAGTGGTGCACGGTGTGCCCGTCTCCGGAGTCTGACCAGAAGACCGCCTCGTTTCCCTCTTTTTCGGAGTTGTTTTTTTTTTGGGTCGCTGCATGGAATCCACTCCGTTGTCCTGTATGTAAGGCAGAACACAGGATCCGCGTCGCGAAAAACATATTCTTGGTAGTACTGATGGTGAGTTGATGCTGATCTTATATTCAGTAGTTCTTCTCGACTGTATGTAATGAAACCTAAGATGACCTGGGGTACTAATGTAAGAAATAACACGTAAAAAAACAAAAAACTGCATAGTTTCCTAGGAACGCGAAGCGAGGCGGCCATCTCTGTCGGCGCCGGAAGTATATATATATATATATATATATATATATATATATATATATATATCTCCTCTCTCTGTCTTTCTCTCTCTCTCTCTCTCTCTCTCTCTCTCTCTCTCTCTGTATCTCTCTCCCCTCTCTCTCCTCTCTCTCTCTCTGTATCTCTCTCTCTGAATCTCTGTATCTCTCTCTCTCTCTATATATATGTATATATATATATATCTCCTCTCTCTGTCTTTCTCTCTCTCTCTCTCTCTCTCTTCTCTCTGTCTTTCTCTCTCTCTGTATCTCTCTCTCTGAATCTCTGTATCTCTCTCTCTCTATATATATATGTATATATATATATATCTCCTCTCTCTGTCTTTCTCTCTCTCTCTCTCTCTCTCTCTCTCTCTCACTCCTTTCTCCCTCTCACTGTTTCTTTCTCTTGTTCTCTCTCTCTCTCTCTCTCTCTCTCTCTCTCTCTCTGTATCTCTCTCCTCTTTCTCCCTCTCTCTCTCTCTCACTCCTTTCTCTCTCCCACTGTTTCTTTCTCTCGCTCTCTTTCTTTCTCTCTGTTTCTTTCTCTCTCTGTTTCTTTCTCTCTCTCTGTTTCTTTCTCTCTCCCGTTCTCCCTCTCATTCTCTCTCTCGTTCTCTCTCTCTCTCCTATTTTTATATATATATATTTCCCTCTCCTTCTCTCACCTCAACCTTAAGCTGCTGTCTACTCCAGTGTTATGAGTGACACCTACTGTTAGTGTTTTTTTTGGTTGGAGTTCTGTGTGCCCTTACTCAGGAGGTCAAACACCCCACATATGGTGTCCATGATTTAATGCTGAAGGCTCTGCTTAGACAGCTGTGTTGTCTGTGTGTGTGTGTGTGTGTGTGTGTGTGTGTGTGTGCGTGTGTGTGTGTGTGTGTGTGTGTGTGTGTGTGTGTGTGTGTGTGTCTGCTTCCAGAAGCAGGTAGAGACAGACATAAGGAGCTGCTGTCTGACAGAGATCAATCAGACTGAGGAGAAGTACACAGAGACTCTGGACTCCATAGAGAAGGTATTACTGCCACATTACTGTACCTCCCCTATCTCTCTGGTGTTCCTGCCAAATACGGTACAGCCCCTATCTCTGGTATTCCTGCCAAATACAGTACAGCCCCTATCTCTCTGGTACTCCTGCCAAATACAGTACCTCCCCTATCTCTCTGGTGTCCCTGCCAAGTACAGTACCTCCCCTATCTCTCTGGTATTCCTGCCAAATACAGTACCTCCCCTATCTCTCTGGTGTTACTGCCAAATACAGTACCTCCTCTATCTTTCTGGTGTTCCTGCCAAGTACAGTACCTCCCCTATCTTTCTGGTATTCCTGCCAAATACAGTACCTCCCCTATCTCTCTGGTGTTACTGCCAAATGCAGTACCTCCCCTATCTCTCTGGTGTTCCTGCCAAGTACAGTACCTCCCCTATCTCTCTGGTGTTCCTGCCAAGTACAGTACCTCCCCTATCTCTCTGGCGTTCCTGCCAAGTACAGTACCTCCCCTATCTCTCTGGTGTTCCTGCCAAGTACAGTACCTCCCCTATCTCTCTGGCGTTACTGCCAAGTACAGTACCTCCCCTATCTCTCTGGCGTTACTGCCAAATACCTCCCCTTTCACACTGTATACTCACAATCCAATTAATACCGAACTATTACACTTCATGACGTTGTATAAAATAGTCCCTTCATGTAGGCAGATGCTTTTGAATCCTCAGTAGGGGAATTTAATGACATATTCTGCTATTCTGTCACACGTGATGTCCGATGGGGGAAGAAACATGTTTAAATGTTTCCAGTAACTACTTTGTTGTTGTAATATCGTGAATGGTTTAGTTTAGGATTGAATGGACGTGAGAGTTTCACCATTAAGGATTCCAGCTTTAGGACTGTTCTGATAAATCACGTACAGTGGGGCAAAAAAAGTATTTAATTGTGCAAGTTCTCCCACTTAAAAAGATGAGAGAGGCCTGTAAATAAATTCATAAAAAATCCTACAATGTGATTTTCTGGATTTTCTTTCTTCTCATTTTGTCTATCATAGTTGAAGTGTACCTATGATGAAAATTACAGGCCTCTCTCATCTTTTTAAGTGGGAGAACTTGCAGAATTGATGGCTGACTAAATACTTTTTCGCCTCACTGTATGTTGTGCCTGAAATCATTATTTTCCAGAAACTGCTTTACTTCCTCTCCTGTTTTAGTGGAATTATTTTTCTAACTCTCTGTTTTTCCCATCCAGTATTTTATGGCACCTCTTACCACCTTCCTGTCCTCGGAGGAGATGGAGAAAGTGTTTGTCAACATTCCGGTAAGCTACAGGACAGAAACCCCAATTACCCACAGTAACTAGGCAAGTCACTTAAGAACAAATTCTTATTTACAATGACGGCCTACCCCGTCCAAATCCTAACCCGGACGACGCTGGGCCAATTGTGCGCTGTCCTATGGGACTCCCAATCACGGCTGGTTGTGATACAGCCTGGAATCAAACCAGGGTCTGTAGTGACGCTTCTAGCACTGAGATGCATTGCCGTAGACCGCTGCGCCACTCGGGAGTGGGTAGAGATGGTAGAGATGGAGAGCTAGTTCAACCTAAAACAGGTGTAAAAACCGGTTGTCTTTTCTAGTATTGTTGGATACAAGTTGTTTACCAGCACCTGGCTTTAGATACACTGCTGTGCACAGCGTTTTCTGTTTCTTAGTAAGACTTGTCGTACGGGTCTTTAGGCTTGGATTCAATCCAAACCTGTCGTCCCAAGTCGTATGGGTCTTTAGGCTGGGATTCAATCCAAACCTGTCGTCCCAAGTCGTATGGGTCTTTAGGCTGGGATTCAATCCAAACCTGTCGTCCCAAGTCGTATGGGTCTTTAGGCTGGGATTCAATCCAAACCTGTCGTCCCAAGTCGTATGGGTCTTTAGGCTGGGATTCAATCCAAACCTCTAGTCCCAAATCGTACGGGTCTTTAGGCTGGGATTCAATCCAAACCTCTAGTCCCAAGTCGTACGGGTCTTTAGGCTGGGATTCAATCCAAACCTCTAGTCCCAAGTCGTATGGGTCTTTAGGCTGGGATTCAATCCAAACCTGTCGTCCCAAGTCGTATGGGTCTTTAGGCTGGGATTCAATCCAAACCTCTAGTCCCAAATCGTATGGGTCTTTAGGCTGGGATTCAATCCAAACCTCTAGTCCCAAATCGTATGGGTATTTAAGCTGGGATTCAATCCAAACCTGTAGTCCCAAATCGTACGGGTCTTTAAGCTGGGATTCAATCCAAACCTGTAGTCCCAAATTGTACGGGTCTTTAGGCTGGGATTCAATCCAAACCTGTCGTCCCAAATCGTATGTGTTTTTAGGCTGGGATTCAATCCAAACCTCTAGTCCCAAGTCGTACGGGTCTTTAGGCTGGGATTCAATCCAAACCTGTAGTCCCAAATCGTACGGGTCTTTAAGCTGGGATTCAATCCAAACCTCTAGTCCCAAGTCGTACGGGTCTTTAGGCTGGGATTCAATCCAAACCTGTCGTCCCAAATCGTATGTGTTTTTAGGCTGGGATTCAATCCAAACCTCTAGTCCCAAATCGTACGGGTCTTTAAGCTGGGATTCAATCCAAACCTCTAGTCCCAAGTCGTACGGGTCTTTAGGCTGGGATTCAATCCAAACCTGTCGTTTTGAACTTTACTTTTCAAGGTCATTTACGATTGAGCCGGCATTTTACCATGAACCCAACCTCTGCAAACTTTAAAAGCTGTGAATCCCAGCCTCACTGTGTTTATCATTGTTGTGTTTCAGGCTCTGGTTAAAGTTCACAAGACTCTGAATGTGGCGATACAAGACTCTGTCTGCCATAGAAGTGCCCAGAACCTCTACCAGATCTTCATTAACTACAAAGAGAGGTACAGTACAACTCAACTTTAAGTCTCAGTTTTCTGTCTCATTCCCTTGTTCTCTCGTTCCTCATTCTCTCTCCCACCTTACCTCCCCTGTCTGTCTGTCTGTCTGTCTGTCTGTCTGTCTGTCTGTCTGTCTGTCTCCCTCCCTCCCTCCCTCCCTCCCTCCCTCCCTCCCTCCCTCCCTCCGTCCCTCCGTCCGTCCGTCTGTCTCTCTCTCTCTGTTCCAGGTTGCTAATATATGGGAAATACTGTAGCCATGTAGAAACGGCCATCATTGCTTTGGATGTCATCTGCAAAGACAGGGAAGATGTCCGAATGAAGCTGGAGGTAAAGTCCTTTATGAACTGTCATCATCAATCTAAATCAGTGGCCAGATAGCGCCATCTAGTGTTTAGCATTACCAACTGCATTGCACTGTTTTTCATTTGGGTTTATTCTCTTAAAAAATACAGTACCAGTCAAAAGTTTGGGCACACCTACTCATTCCACGTTTTTTCTTTATTTTGACTATTTTTTACATCGTAGAATAATAGTGAAGACATCAAAACTATGAAATAACACATATGGAATCATGTAGTAACCAAAAAAGTGTTAAACAAATCTAAATATTTTTTAGATTTTAGATTCTTCAAAGTAGCTACCCTTTGCCTTGAGGACAGCTTTGCACACTCTTGGCATTCTCTCAACCAGATTCATGAGGTAGTCACCTGGAATGCATTTCAATTAACAGGTGTGCCTTGTTAAATGTGAATTTCTTTCCTGCTTAATACGTTTGAGCCGATCAGTTGTGTTGTGACAAGGTAGGGGTGGTGTACAGAAGACAGCTCTATTTGGTAAAATACCAAGTCCATATTATGACAGGAACAGCTCAATTAAGCAAAGAGAAACAACAGTCCATCATTACTTTATGTCACGGATCCCTCTGGAACTTTCATTGCGCACACCTGTCCCCTATTCCCACACCTGGCCCCTATTCCCACACCTGTCCCCTATTCCCACACCTGGCCCCTATTCCCACACCTGTCCCCTATTCCCACACCTGGCCCCTATTCTCACACCTGGCCCCTATTCCCACACCTGGCCCCTATTCCCACACCTGTCCCCTATTCCCACACCTGGCCCCTATTCCCACACCTGGCCCCTATTCCCACACCTGGCCCCTATTCCCACACCTGGCCCCTATTCCCACACCTGGCCCCTATTCCCACACCTGTCCCCTATTCCCACACATGGCCCCTATTCCCACACCTGACCCCTATTCCCACACCTGGCCCCTATTCCCACACCTGGCCCCTATTCCCACACCTGGCCCCTATTCCCACACCTGGCCCCTATTCCCACACCTGGCCCCTATTCCCACTGATTGTATTTGTATATATGTTCCCTTTGTTCACCATGGTGGAGTCCATTATTGTTAGAATGTCTATTGGTTTGTGTGAGTACCTGTGCTGTGTGTTTTGGGCTTTCATGCCCTTGTGGATTGCGCAGATGATTACAGGTCTTGTCCTGTGTGTTAATCATTGTGCGAGTGTGTTATTTATTTGAGGTACTCCTCGCTCTTTAAGACATGAATGTCAACATTTCAAGAACTTTGAAAGTTTATTCAAGTGCAGTCGCAAAAACCATCAAGCACTATGATGAAACTGGCTCTCATGAGAACCGCCACAGGAAAGGAAGACCCAGAGTTACCTCTGCTGCAGAGGATACGTTCATTAGAGTTACCAGCCTCAGAAATTTGCAGCCCAAATAAATGCTTCACAGTGTTCAAGTAACAGACACATCTCAACATCAACTATACAGAGGAGACTGTGTGAATCAGGCCTTTATGATTGAATTGCTGCAAAGAAACCACTACTAAAGGACACCAATAAGAAGAAGAGATTTGCTTGGGCCAAGAAACACAAGCAATAGACATTAGACCGGTGGAAATCTGTCCTTTGGTTTGATGAGTCCAAATTTGAAATATTTGGTTCCAACCACATTTCACTTTGTGAGATGCAGAGTAGGTGAATGGATGATCTCCGCATGTGTGTTTCCCACTGTGAAGCATGGAGGAGGTGGTGTTATGGTGTGGGGATGCTTTGCTGGTGACACTGTCTGTGATTTATTTAGAATTCAAGGCACACTTAAGCAGCATGGCTACCACAGCATTATTTTCAACAGGACAATGACCCAACACACTTCCAGGCTGTGTAAGGGCTATTTGACCAAGGAGAGTGATGGAGTGCTGCATGAGAAGACCTAGCCTCCACAATCACCCGACCTCAACCCAATTGAGATAGTTTGGGATGAGTTGGACCGCAGAGTGAAGGAAAAGCAGCCAAGTGCTCAGCATATGTGTGAACTCCTTCAAGATAGTTGGAAAAGCATTCCAGGTGAAGCTGGTTGAGAGAATGCCAAGAGTGTGCAAAGCTGTCATCAAGGCAAAGAGTGGCTCCTTTGAAGAATCTCAAATAATAAAATATATTTAGATTTGTTTAACACTTTTTTGATTACTACATGATTCCATATGTGTTATTTCACAGGTTTGATGTCTTCACTATTATTCTACAATATAGATAATAGTGAAAATAAAGAAAAACCCTATAATGAGTTGGTGTGTCCAAACTTTTAAATGGTAGTGTATGTGCTTTTTATTACAATACAATGACAGTTCACATTCTGTGCATTATCATGTATTTTACATTCTTATCATTTTACATTATCCAGAGTGGCTTATCAATCAGTCAATTGAACTGCATTCAATTCATTTCTGTTTTTTGTTTTCAGGAATGTGCAAAGAGAGCCAACCATGGCAAGTTTACACTGAGAGATCTGCTGGTTGTCCCGATGCAGCGGGTACTGAAGTATCCCCTTCTTCTACAGGTAAGATCTCTTCAGAGAACTGGGAATGAGCTCCATTCAACTGTTACCTCAGTAGCAGGACTAAAGCTGCAACACTGACTATCAGCAGTGGAGGCACACCCATCCATGTTTTGATCACGGACTAGCTCCGCCCGCCTTAATGTGTGTCCCGACCTTTTACATGTATGGTAGAAAGAAAAGAATGAGAGAGAAAAACAGACTGAGGCTACAACTACCATTAAAACAACCAACAAAAACGGGTCACAACTCCTGCAGCTCTGTCGTATGCTGGGTCTGTACATAGTCAATGGCAGGCTTAGAGGGGTCTCCTACAGTACGTACACCATATTATTAGGAATTGCTATAGATGGAAGGAAAGTGAATTACAGTAACTGGCTTAAACAGTGAGTTACAAAAGTATTGGGGCAGTCACACATGTTTTGCACAAATATCACCTCCCCCCCCAGCCCTTAAAAAAAAAAATGCAAACCTTCCCTGTTATTGTAATGGTGAGAGGTTAGCTTGTCTTGAGGGTATGATATTTGGGCATCTGTAATTTTCTCACTCATCATTACTCACAATTCATTCAGGACTATCTATAATTATGGTATCGTTCACATTAATGTACAAGTGTTTAGAAACGTGATATATTTTTATTTACAAGAAAAGTGACTCCAAAATGACAATATACATTATTTACCATAAATGTATATTGGGCACAAAATAATCTGAAACACAACCAACACAAACAGCAAATGTATCCAACAAGTCTGTAGAGTCACACGCTTGATGTAATCATTGTGTTCTAGTAATATGGGACAAAATACTCAACTTTTGACTACTTTTTTCACACAGATAATTTAATATGTCCAAATACTTCTAGTCCCCTAAAATGGTACAATTGGGAATTAGGTACAAAATGGGGATTTAGGTTGAAAAAAAGTGCTGTAATTTCTAAACTGTTCACTAGCTATGAATGAAAATACCCCCAAAATTTAAGCTGACGGTCTTCACTTGAACCTCATAGTATAATATAAAATATAATATATATAATATATAATATAAATAATATAAACGTTTTGGAGTACAGAGCAAAAATAACAACCCATTTGTCCCAATACTTTTGGAGCTCACTGTATTTGATCTCAGCTTCCTTATCAAATCTAAATATTTCAACCAGACAACCTACAAAAATTAACCACAATTCACAAAAGTGGAGACAAATTCGACCCCAATAACTACCGTGGGATATGCGTCAACAGCAACCCTGGGAAAAACCTCTGCATTGTCATTAACAGCAGACTTGTACATTTCCTCAGTGAAAACAATGTACTGAGCAAATGTAAAATAGTATTTTTTCCAAAATATCGTATGAGAGGCCACTCAGCAAGCTGGTCCTGGGGCTCTGTTCACAGACACAAACAGACCCCACAGAGCCCCAGGACAGCAACACAATTAGACCCAACCAAATCATGAGAAAACAAGAAATGTAATCACTTGGAAAGCATTAACAAAAAAACATAGCAAACTAGACTGCTATTTGGCCCTAAACAGAGAGTAGACAGTGGCAGAATACTGACCACTGAGACTGTATTTATAGGTTTATTTATTCTCCCTTTCATACTTCAACTACTTGCACATTGTTACAACACTGTACATAGCCAATAATATAACATTCAAAATGTCTATATTATTTTAAAACTTTAGTGAGTTTAATGTTTACCGTTCATTTCTGATTGTTTATTTGCCTTTTGCAAATTCCACTTGAGAGAGAGAGAGAGAGAGAGAGAGAGAGAGAGAGAGAGAGGGGAACAGCCTCAGCCTTCATCAGATCTTCGTAGATCTCACCACCATCTTCATCATCGTAGACACAGTCATACAGATCCTCTTCCTCCTCCACAGCTTTCTCACTGTCACACACACAGGCAGGAGGAACACATTATCACACTAGCTATAATGACACTCACAATACGCTCTTAGAAAGAAAGGTGCTCTCTGGAACCTAAAAGGGTTATTTGGTTGTCCCCATTGGATAACCCTTTTGAGAAAACATTTTTAGTTCCCTCTGTGGAAATGGTTCTACATGGAACCCAGAAGGGTTCAAAGGGTTCTCCTATTAGGGACAACCGAAGAACCCTTTTGGAGCCTTTTTTCTAAGAGTGTAGTGTGTTTGAATAGTGTGATACGACTCCTGCAGCTCTCCTAGACGTCACCACTAGAGTCAGTCAATCAGGCCTCTGGCCCTGACTCCTGCTGCTCTCCTAGACGTCACCACTAGAGCCTCTGGCCCTGACTCCTGCTGCTCTCCTAGACGTCACCACTAGAGTCAGTCAATCAGGCCTCTGGCCCTGACTCCTGCTGCTCTCCTAGACGTCACCACTAGAGCCTCTGGCCCTGACTCCTGCTGCTCTCCTAGACGTCACCACTAGAGTCAGTCAATCAGCCCTCTGGCCCTGACTCCTGCTGCTCTCCTAGACGTCACCACTAGAGTCAGTCAATCAGGCCTCTGGCCCTGACTCCTGCTGCTCTCCTAGACGTCACCACTAGAGCCTCTGGCCCTGACTCCTGCTGCTCTCCTAGACGTAACCACTAGAGTCAGTCAATCAGCCCTCTGGCCCTGACTCCTGCTGCTCTCCTAGACGTCACCACTAGAGTCAGTCAATCAGGCCTCTGGCCCTGACTCCTGCTGCTCTCCTAGACGTCACCACTAGAGCCTCTGGCCCTGACTCCTGCAGCTCTCCTAGACGTAACCACTAGAGTCAGTCAATCAGGCCTCTGGCCCTGACTCCTGCTGCTCTCCTAGACGTCACCACTAGAGCCTCTGGCCCTGACTCCTGCAGCTCTCCTAGACGTAACCACTAGAGTCAGTCAATCAGGCCTCTGGCCCTGACTCCTGCTGCTCTCCTAGACGTCACCACTAGAGCCTCTGGCCCTGACTCCTGCAGCTCTCCTAGACGTAACCACTAGAGTCAGTCAATCAGGCCTCTGGCCCTGACTCCTGCTGCTCTCCTAGACGTCACCACTAGAGCCTCTGGCCCTGACTCCTGCAGCTCTCCTAGACGTAACCACTAGAGTCAGTCAATCAGGCCTCTGGCCCTGACTCCTGCTGCTCTCCTAGACGTCACCACTAGAGCCTCTGGCCCTGACTCCTGCAGCTCTCCTAGACGTAACCACTAGAATCAGTCAATCAGGCCTCTGGCCCTGACTCCTGCTGCTCTCCTAGACGTCACCACTAGAGCCTCTGGCCCTGTCTCCTGCCGCTCTCCTAGACGTAACCACTAGAGTCAGTCAATCAGGCCTCTGGCCCTGACTCCTGCTGCTCTCCTAGACGTCACCACTAGAGCCTCTGGCCCTGACTCCTGCAGCTCTCCTAGACGTAACCACTAGAGTCAGTCAATCAGGCCTCTGGCCCTGACTCCTGCTGCTCTCCTAGACGTCACCACTAGAGCCTCTGGCCCTGACTCCTGCAGCTCTCCTAGACGTAACCACTAGAGTCAGTCAATCAGGCCTCTGGCCCTGACTCCTGCTGCTCTCCTAGACGTCACCACTAGAGCCTCTGGCCCTGTCTCCTGCCGCTCTCCTAGACGTAACCACTAGAGTCAGTCAATCAGGCCTCTGGCCCTGACTCCTGCTGCTCTCCTAGACGTCACCACTAGAGCCTCTGGCCCTGACTCCTGCAGCTCTCCTAGACGTAACCACTAGAGTCAGTCAATCAGGCCTCTGGCCCTGACTCCTGCTGCTCTCCTAGACGTCACCACTAGAGCCTCTGGCCCTGACTCCTGCAGCTCTCCTAGACGTAACCACTAGAGTCAGTCAATCAGGCCTCTGGCCCTGACTCCTGCTGCTCTCCTAGACGTCACCACTAGAGCCTCTGGCCCTGACTCCTGCAGCTCTCCTAGACGTAACCACTAGAGTCAGTCAATCAGCCCTCTGGCCCTGACTCCTGCTGCTCTCCTAGACGTAACCACTAGAGCCTCTGGCCCTGACTCCTGCTGCTCTCCTAGACGTAACCACTAGAGCCTCTGGCCCTGACTCCTGCTGCTCTCCTAGACGTAACCACTAGAGTCAGTCAATCAGCCCTCTGGCCCTGACTCCTGCTGCTCTCCTAGACGTAACCACTAGAGTCAGTCAGTCTGCCCTCTGGCCCTGACTCCTGCAGCTCTCCTAGACGTAACCACTAGAGTCAGTCAATCAGCCCTCTGGCCCTGACTCCTGCTGCTCTCCTAGACGTAACCACTAGAGTCAGTCAATCAGCCCTCTGGCCCTGACTCCTGCTGCTCTCCTAGACGTCACCACTAGAGTCAGTCAATCAGCCCTCTGGCCCTGACTCCTGCTGCTCTCCTAGACGTACCACTAGAGTCAGTCAATCAGCCCTCTGGCCCTGACTCCTGCTGCTCTCCTAGACGTCACCACTAGAGTCAGTCAGTCAGCCCTCTGGCCCTGACTCCTGCTGCTCTCCTAGACGTCACCACTAGAGTCAGTCAATCAGCCCTCTGGCCCTGACTCCTGCTGCTCTCCTAGACGTCACCACTAGAGTCAGTCAGTCAGCCCTCTGGCCCTGACTCCTGCTGCTCTCCTAGACGTCACCACTAGAGTCAGTCAATCAGCCCTCTGGCCCTGACTCCTGCTGCTCTCCTAGACGTAACCACTAGAGTCAGTCAATCAGCCCTCTGGCCCTGACTCCTGCTGCTCTCCTAGACGTCACCACTAGAGTCAGTCAATCAGCCCTCTGGCCCTGACTCCTGCTGCTCTTGCAGACATCACCACTGCGTGAGCGGACAGGTTAACAGTCAGGGGCTAGTTAAAAAGGTGTGGGTTTGTGTGTACGCATCTAGGGGGTTGACATGCGTGACTGGTGGTCAGGTCCTCTCCTCACTTCCTTCATCGTCGTCCCGCTTCACTCCTCTCACTTCCCTGGGGACCGGGCATGTGACAGGCCCCTGATCCGCTCCACTGGAGGGAGCCTGCTCCTGGGGCAGGAAGGAGGGAGGTAGCGGAGGTAAGGTTGGGATGGAGGGAGATGGAGGGGGGAGTCTCTGGCTCAGTCCCTAAACTCACTCTATGCCAGTAGTGTCAGAATGCTCTCCCTCTTTCCCTTTGTCTTTCTCTCTCTCTCCGTCTCTCTTTCACTCTTTACTCTCGTTCCTCTCCATTAATGTCTTTCTGTTCCCTAAACTCACTAGAACTGGAATCCATCAGTAAGCCTGTACTATGTACAGTCCCTGTGTGGGTGGGTGTTAGGAGCAGAGGATGAAAAATAGGGTCCTGTCACGTTGCTCGTGATAGTAATGGCCAGATTCAGCTTGAGTGACACCTGGGATTTGAGGAGTGCTAGGCTGACGCATACGACCCAGCGGGAGTGGACTAAAGGAGAGGGGAAGTAAGTCATTTAATTGGGCTTGGCTGTGTGTGTGTGTGTGTGTGAAGGACATGCATGGTAACCTTCCTTATCCTCCACCACAAGGACAGACAGACGGCCTAGATGTCTTGTTTACGCCACGCCAGCTACAGGAAAGCAATTAAAGCCGCGCGCGCACACACACACACACACACACACACACACACCTTTTTATGTCCTATTCAGGATTATGGGGTTGGTTGGAATGTAATTTCCAGGTGTGTGCGTGGTATAGATGTGTGTGTGTGTGTGTGTGTGTGTGTGTGTGTGTGGTAGCATAGATGTGTGTGTGGTAGGATAAATGTGTGTGGGGTAGTATAGATGTGTGTGGTAGGCCCGCCACAGGAGTCGCTGGTGCGCGATGAGACAAGGATATCCCTACCGGCCAAGCCCTCCCTAACCCGGACGACGCTAGGCCAATTGTGCGTTGCCCCACGGACCTCCTGGTCACGGCCGGCTGCGACAGAGCCTGGGCACGAACCCAGAGTCTCTGGTGGCACGGCTAGCACTGCAATGCAGTGCCCTAGACCATTTTCAGGAGTCTCTCTTTGTGGCACCTGACCACACACCTAAACAATAGTCCAGGAATGACAAAACTAAGAGCTGTAGGACCTACCTTGTTGATAGTGTTGTTATGAAGGCAGAACAGCCCTTTATTATGGACAGACTTCTCCCCATCTTAGCTACTGTTGTATCAACATGTTTTGATCATGATAGTTTACAATCCAGGGTTACTGCAAGCAATATCCATTACAAGATTTAGATGAGGTTTAGAGTTTTTAATTGAATGATTTGACATATTTAGAACTAACTTATTTCTTGCCACCCATTCTGAAACTAACTACAGCTCTTTGGTAAGTGTTGAGTCATCAGCATACATCTTATACACTATATTAGGCCCAGCCTTTGGAACTTTGGTTCCCCTAGATATGGCTGCTATATTGTGATCACTATATCCAATGGATTTGGATACTGCTTTAAAGCTAATATCTGCAGCATTGGTAAAAATGTGATCAATGCATGTTGATGATTTCATTCCTGTGCTGTTTGTAACTACCCTGGTAGGTTGACTAATAACCTGAACCAGGTCGCAGGCATTGGTTACAGGTTGAAGCTTATTCTTGAGTGGGCATCTTGATGAGAGCCAGTCAGTATTTAAATCACCCAGAAAATATACTTCTCTGTTGATATCACACACATTATTAAGCATTTCACACATATTATCCAGTTACTGACTGTTAGCACTTGGTGGTCAATAGCAGCTTCCCACCAGAATGGGCTTTAGGTGAGGGCAGATGAACCTGTAGCAATATTACTTCAACAGTATTTAACATGAGATCCCCTCTAAACTTTAAATGAATGTGGTTCTGAATATAGACCGCTCCCATTGGCATTTCTGTATTTTCTTTAGATTTTATAACGATGTATTGCTACCACTGTAGTCAGAATATCAGTGTCATCTGTTACTAGCAAGTTATTGATTTCATGACCCTTGTTTCTTTGGCTACATATGTTAATGTGGGCTATTTTTAGCACTTTTATGGGAAGCTTGATTGTGTTTTATAACTTTACTGAGAAGCTTATCGGAAGTAGACATGCTCATGTTATTTATATTGGAGCTGATAGTGCACGGTGAGCTGCACACAGTGGATTTCCTCCTAGTGCACACCGCCTCAGTGCTAACAGTATAACTCTGATACATAGGCACATAATTACTGCATACAATAGCTGTAGGATCAACACAGGTATTCAGGGTAGTCAAGGGACATACATTAAGTTACTTTCATCGTATCTGCCCTTGGAATAATATACATTCATTTTGACAACTCAGCAACACAATGGAAGGGATTAACTGAGCTGTTCTTGGGGCTCATTGATAAGTCATTGTCTCAATGCAGCCTTGAAAAGCCAAGATGATTTGGGTGGTCATTCCTGTAAAAAAAATCTTCTGTTTCCAGAAGGTATCGAAGTTATCTATAAAAGTGATTCCAACAGAGGTACAGTAGTCTTTTAGACAGATGTGTAATGCCAGTAGCCTGCTAGATCTTTCACACCCGGGTCCCAATGATGGTACCGGAACTGAAATCATTGGCCACTTTTTGGAATCTTTCATTGCTAGAATCAGTTCTTGGGGTGGCAGGTAGCTTAGTTGGTAGAGCATCTGGCCATTAACCAAAAGGTTGCTGGATCAAATCCCAAAGCTGACAAGGTAAAAATCTGTCTTTCTGCCTTTGAACAAGGCAATTAACCCACTGTTCCCCGGTAAGCCGTCATTGTAAATATGAATTTGTTCTTACCTAGTTTAAAATATATATTTTACATCAATTTTCAGAGCTTCCAAGCTAGCCTTCCTGATGCCGTTTGACCCCACATGGACTAAAACAGTGTCAGTTCCCCGACATCTGTGGTAGAATGTTCGGAAGCAGCCTTGTAATGTCCTGTACTCTTGCTCCAGGATAGCACCCTAGCAAGCTGTAGTATCCATTGTGGAGGACGATTGGGCCGGAGTCTAAGACAGCCTCATGGTCTGATGAGGATGGGTGCGCTTAGGATCTGAACCCAAGGTAGAAGCCACCAGCTTGAGAGACAGAACAGAGGACGACGAACGCAGGTACATCCGGATCCAATCCCAAATCGGAAGACGCTGGAACCCCTGGATCCAGGGCGGTGAAGCTGTTTCTGGTCTCTATCCAGTGTGGGCTTAGCATCTCCAAGGAAGCCCCAGTTGCCAGAAGATGCAGTTTAAAAAAAAATAAAAAAAATGGTTTCGGACAGAACCTGCGGCTAGGGTAGGAATCTAAGCTAACCTGGGCTGGCTCCTCTGTTTCAAGATCATCAGGAACAGTTGGAGGTGGTGGGGGCTGTTGAGACATTATACTGGAGGCGGTGGTAGAAGGGTGGATAGCCTCTGCACACAGAGCTAGCTGGAGTTTGGCAGCATCATCACTACTGGGCTTGGCGGCGGCTTCTGTGGTTTAATGCTGCTTCTGCTGCTCATCGCTCTTCTTCTCCTTTTGGTTTTGTTTCGGTACTTTGGCGAAGCCAATTTCTGATATCCATCATGGCAGTGACAGATTAGCTGCCATATTTTCACCTGGTATTTTATATGTTTATTGTCTGTTTATTGCCCTTGCGGCTAGATTATGTCTCTGTGCTTTGGCTCCAACAATAAGTACCTCTGTCTTGTCTTGATTTAGCTGGAGGAAGTTGTGAGACATTCATGTATTTAAATCACTTTTTTATTTTTTATTTTTTTATTTCACCTTTATTTAACCAGGTAGGCTAGTTGAGAACACATTTATTTAACCAGGTAGGCTAGTTGAGAACACCTTTATTTAACCAGGTAGGCTAGTTGAGAACACCTTTATTTAACCAGGTAGGCTAGTTGAGAACAAGTTCTCACTTGCATCTAGCGAGGGCCAGCCGACTAGAGCATACAGGTCGCAGTGGTGGGTGGTATAAGGTGCTTCAGTAACAAAACGGATGGCACTGTGATAAACTGCATCCAGTTTGCTGAGTAGAGTGTTGGAGGCTATTTTGTAGATGACATCGCCGAAGTCGAGAATCGGTAGGATAGTCAGTTTTACTAGGGTAAGTTTGGCGGCGTGAGTGAAGGGAAATAGAAAGACGACTCTTTGATTTTGTATTGGAGATGTTTGACATGAGTCTGGAAGGAGAGTTTGCAGTCTAGCCAGTCACCTAGGTAATACAGTCTATTAATGTATCTGTAGAGCTGAAATCCTCTGGTGACACAGAAATGTAAAATTGTGTATCATCTGCGCAGCAATGAAAATCAATGGCAAAGGGGGTAACATATATAAACTGAACTGAACATTACGGTATTCCCTTAGCCGACTACAGATAAGTGTTTTTGCAGCTTTTTATGGAGGCCCGAAAGGGTCATACCTAACCAGTGGCTTACCATAACCCCCCTACACATTCCGCTTCCTGCTCTGTCCGTTGTGCTGACACAGTGCAGCGGAGATTCAGATTTTGCGGCAACCTGCCACTCGATCATTTTATTAAAACGTTTTGAGAATTTTTTTATATAAGGACATTGAACGAAAACTGAGGGAGCACAAATTTCAACTGAGGGGACTAAGCCCCCTTTTGCCCCCTTGTGGAGCCGGGCCCCATTAGTGATCCCTTTGTTTGGTTGTCCTGGTTTATTTCTCTATTTCTGAGATATTAAATGAGAAGAAACATCTCATAAATGTCAAACAGGGCTGTCAGGGCTTCTCTCAGGACTCCTGTCAGGGCTTCTCTCAGGACTCCTGTCAGGGCTTCTCTCAGGACTCCTGTCTGGGCTTCTCTCAGGACTCCTGTCAGGGCTTCTCTCAGGACTCCTGTCTGGGCTTCTCTCAGGACTCCTGTCTGGGTTTCTGTCTGGGCTTCTCTCAGAGCTTCTCTCAGTACTCCTGTCTGGGCTTCTCTCAGGACTCCTGTCTGGGCTTCTCTCAGGACTCCTGTCAGGGCTTCTCTCAGGACTCCTGTCTGGGCTTCTCTCAGGACTCCTGTCAGGGCTCTGTATGGCAATTATCTAGCTGGTGAAAACAGAATAAATGCTGTATGAAGACTTGTCACTCACTTATTGTTCTTGTGTTTTGATCCAACAACAGGAATTAGTGAAACACACTCACGACGCAGGTGACAAGAGCAATTTGCGGATGGCCCTGGATGCCATAAAGGTATGAGTTGTTACTCTGCTCACCTGAACCACACACACTTAGACACGCACTCACACACGCATGCACGCATGCACGCGCACGCACACACGCACGCACACGCACACACACACACACACAAAAACACACTCACACACATGTGAGGAGATTGGCACACAGGTTCTGCAGGTATCAGACACACAGACACACAGGCAAGCACACCAGCTACATTAGTGAGTAGCTTACATCTACTATCTCAGTCGTCAGGTTATGTATTAGTGACTAAAGCCAAGCAGTCTCTAGTTACTCTATATAGTTAGTTATGTACGTATTACTGTAGTTATATATGTATTACTGTATATAGTAGTTATATATATATATTACTGTATATAGTAGTTATATATGTATTACTGTATATAGTAGTTATATATGTATAACTGTATATAGTAGTTATATATGTATTACTGTAGTTATATATGTATTACTGTATATAGTCAGTTATGTATTACTGTATATAGTAGTTATATATGTATTACTGTAGGTATATATGTATTACTGTATGTAGTTATGTATGTATAACTGTAGTTATGAATGTATTACTGTAGCTATGTATGTATTACTGTATATAATAGTTATATATGTATTTCTGTAGTTATGTATGTCTTACTGTATATAGTTATGTATGTATTACTGTAGTTATATATGTATTACTGTATATAGTCAGTTATGTATTACTGTATATAGTAGTTATATATGTATTACTGTAGGTATTACTGTATGTAGTTATGTATGTATTACTGTATATAGTAGTTATATATGTATTACTGTAGTTATGAATGTATTACTGTAGTTATATATGTATTACTCTATATAGTTAGTTATATATGTATTACTGTAGTTATATATGTATTACTGTATATAGTTATGTATGTATTACTGTATATAGTCAGTTATGTATGTATTATTGTATATAGTAGTTATATATGTATTACTGTAGTTGTGTATGTATTACTGTAGTTATGTATGCATTACTCTATATAGTTAGTTATATATGCATTACTGTAGTTATATATGTATTACTGTAGTTATGAATGTATTACTGTAGTTATATATGTATTACTCTATATAGTTAGTTATATATGTATTACTGTAGTTATATATGTATTACTGTATATAGTTAGTTATATATGTATTACTGTATTTGTGTATGTATTACTGTAGTTATATATGTATTACTGTATTTGTGTATGTATTACTGTAGTTATATATGTATTACTGTATATAGTTATGTATGTATTACTGTATATAGTCAGTTATGTATGTATTATTGTATATAGTAGTTATATATGTATTACTGTAGTTGTGTATGTATTACTGTAGTTATGTATGCATTACTCTATATAGTTAGTTATATATGCATTACTGTAGTTATATATGTATTACTGTATATAGTTAGTTATATATGTATTACTGTATATAGTTATGTATGTATTACTGTATATAGTTATGTATGTATTACTGTATATAGTTATGTATGTATTACTGTATATAGTCAGTTATGTATGTATTACCGTGACGTGTACGAGGGCTGAAGTGCGCCTAACAAAGACAACTACCCACAATGACAAAAGGGAAAAAGGCTACCTAAGTATGGTTCCCAATCAGAGACAACGACAGACAGCTGTCCCTGATTGAGAACTATACCCGACCAAAACAGAACATAGAATGCCCACCCAAATCACACCCTGACCAAACCAAATGGAGACATAAAAAGGCTCTCTAAGGTCAGGGCGTGACACCTATTACCTAGGCTACTGTATGGAAGAGCATTAGAAAACACTCATACAGTCTGTCAAAATGCACCCATCTGGAATGTACAGTCTGTCAAAATGCACCCATCTGGAATCTACAGTCTGTCAAAATGCACCCATCTGGAATCTATAGTCTGTCAAAATGCACCCATCTGGAATCTATAGTCTGTCAAAATGTACCCATCTGGAATGTACAGTCTGTCAAAATGCACCCATCTGGAATCTACAGTCTGTCAAAATGGACCCATCTGGAATCTACAGTCTGTCAAAATGCACCCATCTGGAATGTACAGTCTGTCAAAATGCACCCATCTGGAATGTACAGTCTGTCAAAATGCACCCATCTGGAATCTACAGTCTGTCAAAATGGACCCATCTGGAATCTACAGTCTGTCAAAATGCACCCATCTGGAATCTACAGTCTGTCAAAATGGACCCATCTGGAATGTACAGTCTGTCAAAATGCACCCATCTGGAATGTACAGTCTGTCAAAATGCACCCATCTGGAATGTACAGTCTGTCAAAATGCACCCATCTGGAATGTCAACTCTTGATGTTTGTTGTTTTGTGTTGTGTACTGTAGGACCTGGCCCAGTACATCAATGAAGTGAAGAGAGACAACGAAACCCTGAGAGACATAGCCCAGTATCAGAAATCCATTGAAAACCTTGTAAGCAATTCATCTTGATAAGAAAGCCGTTGTGAAGGGTAGTTTGGGTTTTGAGTGTGACCTCTGTTCCCCCCCCCCCCCCCCCTTTCCAGAATCAGCCTCTTAGTGTGTATGGCAGACCGAAAGGAGATGGAGAGGTACGCTTCGCCTCCGGCGACAAACGTGCCAAACAGGACCGGTGAGATGTCTGTCTGCTCTGTGTGTGTGTGTGTGTGTGTGTCTGTGTGTGTCTGTGTGTGTGTGTGTGTGTGTGTGTGTGTGTGTGTGTGTGTGTGTGTGTGTGTGTGTGTGTGTGTGTGTGTGGTTCAGGTGAGCAGAGTAACAACTCATACCTTTATGGCATCCAGGGCCATCCGCAAATTGCTCTTGTCACCTGCGTCGTGAGTGTGTTTCACTAATTCCTGTTGTTGGATCAAAACACAAGAACAATAAGTGAGTGACAAGTCTTCATACAGTATTTATTCTGTTTTCACCAGCTAGATAATTGCCATATTTCATTTCATTTCAGGTTTCAAACATAAAGATATAAAACTTTTTATAAAACAATTTTTTTGTGAAGAATCAACAACAAGTGGGACACAATCATGAAGTGGAACGACATTTATTGGATATTTCAAACTTTTTTAACAAATCAAAAAATGAAAAATTGGGCGTGCAAAATTATTCAGCCCCCTTAAGTTAATACTTTGTAGCGCCACCTTTTACTGCGATTACTTACAGCTGTAAGTCGCTTGGGGTATGTCTCTATCAGTTTTGCACATCGAGAGACTGACATTTTTTCCCATTCCTCCTTGCAAAACAGCTCGAGCTCAGTGAGGTTGGATGGAGAGCATTTGTGAACAGCAGTTTTCAGTTCTTTCCACAGATTCTCGATTGGATTCAGGTCTGGACTTTGACTTGGCCATTCTAACACCTGGATATGTTTATTTTTGAACCATTCCATTGTAGATTTTGCTTTATGTTTTGGATCATTGTCTTGTTGGAAGACAAATCTCCGTCCCAGTCTCAGGTCTTTTGCAGAATCCATCAGGTTTTCTTCCAGAATGGTCCTGTATTTGGCTCCATCCATCTTCCCATCAATTTTAACCATCTTCCCTGTCCCTGCTGAAGAAAAGCAGGCCCAAACCATGATGCTGCCACCACCATGTTTGACAGTGGGGATGGTGTGTTCAGCTGTGTTGCTTTTACGCCAAACATAACGTTTTGCATTGTTGCCAAAAAGTTCAATTTTGGTTTCATCTGACCAGAGCACCTTCTTCCACATGTTTGGTGTGTCTCCCAGGTGGCTTGTGGCAAACTTTAAACAAAACTTTTTATGGATATCTTTAAGAAATGGCTTTCTTCTTGCCACTCTTCCATAAACTCCAGATTTGTGCAGTTTTTCAGTTTTTGATTTGTTAAAAAAGTTTGAAATATCCAATAAATGTCGTTCCACTTCATGATTGTGTCCCACTTGTTGTTGATTCTTCACAAAAAATACAGTTTTATATCTTTATGTTTGAAGCCTGAAATGTGGCAAAAGGTCGCAAAGTTCAAGGGGGCCGAATACTTTCGCAAGGCACTGTATTTAAATACATTTAAAACAATAACTCATTGGGCATTAGACATGCTCTGATAATAGTGTTGTGAAGAGGGTTACCATGGGAACCAAATGCTCTGATAATATCGTTGTGAAGAGGGTTACCATGGGAACCAAATGCTCTGATAATATCGTTGTGAAGAGGGTTACCACGGGAACCAAATGCTCCGATAATAGAATTGCGAAGAGGGTTACCACGGGAACCAAATGATCTTTTTTTTTGTCTCCAGCTCAATGATTAGAAATCAGAGGTTGTTTTATTTGTTCCCACCTCGCTGGAACCCAATGTAAAGCCTGTTGCCAGAAACATTGGTGTCTTCTGTGACCATGACTTGAACCTCGAGCAGCAGGTAAAGCAGGTTGTCCAGTCCTGCTTTTATCATATAACAGAAATAGTCTAATTAGAGTCAATGATCAGGGCTTGTAGATTCAGTGTCTCTTTTTAAATCCTGTTAGCTCACAGAATGGTGTCCGTCATTTCTCCTCCTTGTAGATTCAGTGTCTCTTTTTTAAATCCCTGCTGAAGAAACACTTTTATCAAGACGTTTTTAATGTATGACTTCAATGTATGATTTTAATTGGATACGTTGTTTCATTCTCCTTCCTCCTGTTTTTGTTTTTGTCAGTACTTTTCTTTCATGAATTTGTGACGTGAAGCTCTTTGTTACCTGCATTGAAAAGCACCATACCAAGAAAGTTACTATTATTATTATTAGTATTATTAGTATTATCTCATCTGACTGTGAAGAGGAAACGGTGTGTATTTGGGGGAATAAAGCACTGTGAAATAGTCCTGTCAACAACAACAACAACAACATCAAATCTTTCTACCTCTGTGTTTTTTCCCCCTGACAGGCACATCTTCCTGTTCGATGCAGCTGTGATCCTCTGTAAGAGGAGAGGAGACAACTACGAGATGAAGGAGGTGATCACCCTGTATCACTTCAAGATCACTAACAACCCCACGTCAGACAAGGAGACCAGAAAGGTGTGTGCATGTGCGTGTTCGTGTGTGTGCGTGTGCGTGTGTGTGCGTGTGTGTGTGTGTGCGTGTGTGTGTGCGTTTGCGTGTGCGTGTGCGTGTGTGTGTGTGTGTGTGTATTCATGACGGAGTGCACATAATACCATTATAGCTTTTTATCATTCTTCAATTTATTCCCACTTTAATTATTATGTTTAAGGGATGTGTTTGTTGCAGCTCAGACGGTACTGTCCAGACTGGGGACGTGCTAGACTTTTATTTAGTGATGTAACTTTTAGGAGGTGTTTGACTAAAAGCGACTCAGACACGTATTCAGATTGCCACGTTGATTCATTAGATAATTGTGTTGGTTTGAAGGATGGAACAGCTTGATTTTTCGCTCCAGATGGTGTTTTTATTAAACATCTCCTTGTACCTGATGGTTCGAACACAAACACACACACACACACACACAACCACACAACCACACACACACACACACACACACACACACAACCACACAAACACACACACAACCACACACACACACACACACACACACACACACACACACACACACACACACACAACCACACACACACACACACACACACACACACACACACACACACACACACACATACACATACACAGCAACAACAAGCACCTGATGTATGATATCCACCCATCTGGATAATGATACATTGTAGAATTGGTTGCCGGGGATAATCATCATTTTGGCTTATTATAATAGCTCTCATTTGTTAAAAGAATAAGACAATATTTACTTTAAGACCATCAGCAACATGCATCGCTCCTGTTACTTTAAGACCATCAGCAACATGCATCGTTCCTGTTACTTTAAGACCATCAGCAACGTGCATCGCTCCTGTTACTTTAAGACCATCAGCAACATGCATCGTTCCTGTTACTTTAAGACCATCAGCAACATGCATCGTTCCTGTTACTTTAAGACCATCAGCAACATGCATCGTTCCTGTTACTTTAAGACCATCAGCAACATGCATCGCTCCTGTTACTTTAAGACCATTGTCTATAAGTCTAGAGACCTACACACCCAGATAAGCTGGTTTATACTGTACCTGTTTTCACACACCCCTTCACCTACCCCCCTACACACCCTGTGTGATTGGCCAAGAGGCTCTCTTTCTCTTATCTGATTGGCTTGTGGCTTACCCTGACCGCTATACCTCTGAGCTCTGAGTGATGAATGGGACTATAACCTAAAGGCCACTTTAATGGGGGAATCTGGACTTGACACATCCATTTGTTGTTGTTTAAATCCCAGATTGCCCTTATTAAAGTCTGTTTTTATTGTTTTATGAGCACAGCTTCCCTGAGCACTGAGCAGTACAGTACATGTAGGATACAGCTTCCCTGTGCACTGAGCAGTACAGTACATGTAGGATACAGCTTCCCTGAGCACTGAGCAGTACAGTACATGTAGGATACAGCTTCCCTGTGCACTGAGCAGTACAGTACATGTAGGATACAGCTTCCCTGTGCACTGAGCAGTACAGTACATGTAGGATACAGCTTCCCTGAGCACTGAGCAGTACAGTACATGTAGGATACAGCTTCCCTGAGCACTGAGCAGTACAGTACATGTAGGATACAGCTTCCCTGAGCACTGAGCAGTACAGTACATGTAGGATACAGCTTCCCTGTGCACTGAGCAGTACAGTACATGTAGGATACAGCTTCCCTGTGCACTGAGCAGTACAGTACATGTAGGATACAGAGGCCTATTACAGCAGAACACACAATATTACCACTTGTTTATTGTGCCGACATTTGGGTCAGAGTTACATTTTTCAAGACAACTTCCTCTCTGAGTATTAACAAGGAGAGGTGGTTGTAGCAGGTTGTCATCACAGAGGCTGGAGTAATGGCTAGTCTTTGAAGTGGCTAATCGTTAGTGATTAAGTCCTGAAGTGTCTTGTCCGCCTCGTTGTCTGGGGCTACATGGACACCTGGCCAGGAGAACTCTGGGAACTCTCTCTTTCTCTCTTTCTCTCTCAATTAAATTTAAATTTAAGGGCTTTATTGGCTTGGGAAATATATGTTAACATTGCCAAAGCAAGTGAAGTAGATATTATACAAAAGTGAAATAAACAATACAAATTAACAGTAAACATTACACTCACAGAAGTTACAAAAGGATAGACATTTCAAATGTCTCTCTCTTTCTTTCTCTCTGTCCTCTCTCTCTGTCCTCTCTCTCTCTGTCCTCTCTCTCTCTGTCCTCTCTCTCTCTCTCTCTCTCTCTGTCCTCTCTCTCTCCCTGTCCTCTCTCTCTGTTCTCTCTCTCTCTCTCTCTCTCTCTCTCTCTCTCTCTCTCTCTGTCCTCTCTCTCCCTGTCCTCTCTCTCTGTTCTCTCTCTCTCTCTGTCCTCTCTCTCTGTCCTCTCTCTCTGTATTCTCTCTCGCTCTGTCCTCTCTCTCTCTCTCTCTGTCTGTCCTCTCTCTCTCTGTTCTCTCTGTTCTCTCTCTCTCTGCCCTCTCTTTCTCTCTGTCATCTCTCTCTCTGTGTCCTCTCTCTCTCTGTCCTCCCTCTCTCTCTCTGTTCTTTCTCTGTCCTCTCTCTCACGCTCTGTCCTCTTCCTCTGTCCTCTCTTTCTCTGTCCTCTCTCTCAGTCCTCTCTGTGCTCTCTCTCTCTCTCTACCCCTGTGTACCCCACTCTCTCTCTTTCTATGTTCACTCCCATCTTCTACCGCTTGATGACCCCCTCTATCTACCGCTCTGTCTCTTTCTAGTTGACATTCTCATCCCTCTGTTGTAGTGGTCCTATGGGCTCTACCTAGCACACGACCAGGGGCAGAGCGGCTTCGAGTTCTTCTTCAAGACCAAGGAGCTGAGGAAGAAGTGGCTGGAGCAGTTTGGCATGGCCATGTGAGTCTTCTGTCCCATGTCCCATGTCTCACCTCTGCCTCACTCCTGTAGCGGTGTGAGTGTTGTGAGTGTTCTGTGAGAGAGACATATAGTGTGTGTCTTCTACTGTCTGTACAGAGTGTGATTAATGACCGTCACAGTACTGACGGGTCACTCTTCAGGTCTGTACAGAGTGTGATTAATGACCGTCACAAAAGGATGTATTTAAATATAACGGGGATGTATAATCTATTTAAATATTACGGGGATGTATAATCTATTTAAATATTACGGGGATGTATAATCTATGTAAATATTAAGGGGATGTATAATCTATTTAAATATAACGGGGATGTATAATCTATTTAAATATTAAGGGGATGTATAATCTATTTAAAAATAACGGGGATGTATAATCTATTTAAATATTACGGGGATGTATAATCTATTTAAATATAACGGGGATGTATAATCTATTTAAATATTACGGGGATGTATAATCTATTTAAATATTAAGGGGATGTATAATCTATGTAAATATTAAGGGGATGTATAATCTATTTAAATATTAAGGGGATGTGTAATCTATTTAAATATAACGGGGATGTATAATCTATTTAAATATTACGGGGATGTATAATCTATTTAAATATTAAGGGGATGTATAATCTATTTAAATATAACGGGGATGTATAATCTATTTAAATATAACGGGGATGTATAATCTATTTAAATATAACGGGGATGTATAATCTATTTAAATATTAAGGGGATGTATAATCTATTTAAATATAACGGAGATGTATAATCTATTTAAATATAACGGAGATGTATAATCTATGTAAATATTAAGGGGATGTATAATCTATTTAAATATTAAGGGAATGTATAATCTATTTAAATATAACGGAGATGTATAATCTATTTAAATATTAAGGGGATGTATAATCTATGTAAATATTAAGGGGATGTATAATCTATTTAAATATTACGGGGATGTATAATCTATTTAAATATTAAGGGGATGTATAATCTATTTAAATATTAAGGGGATGTATAATCTATTTAAATATTAAGGGGATGTATAATCTATTTAAATATTAAGGGGATGTATAATCTATTTAAATATGAAGGGGATGTATAATCTATTTAAATATTAAGGGGATGTATAATCTATTTAAATATTAAGGGGATGTATAATCTATTTAAATATTAAGGGGATGTATAATCTATTTAAATATTAAGGGGATGTATAATCTATTTAAATATGAAGGGGATGTATAATCTATTTAAATATTAAGGGGATGTATAATCTATTTAAATATGAAGGGGATGTATGAACTATTTAAATATTAAGGGGATGTATAATCTATTTAAATATGAAGGGGATGTATAATCTATTTAAATATTAAGGGGATGTATAATCTATTTAAATATGAAGGGGATGTATAATCTATTTAAATATAACGGAGATGTATAATCTATTTAAATATTAAGGGGATGTATAATCTATTTAAATATGAAGGGGATGTATAATCTATTTAAATATTAAGGGGATGTATAATCTATTTAAATATGAAGGGGATGTATAATCTATTTAAATATAACGGAGATGTATAATCTATTTAAATATGAAGGGGATGTATGAACTATTTAAATATTAAGGGGATGTATAATCTATTTAAATATAACGGGGATGTATAATCTATTTAAATATTAAGGGGATATATAATCTATTTAAATATAACGGGGATGTATAATCTATTTAAATATGAAGGGGATGTATAATCTATTTAAATATAACGGGGATGTATAATCTATTTAAATATTAAGGGGATGTATAATCTATTTAAATATTAAGGGGATGTATAAACTATTTAAATATTAAGGGGATGTATAATCTATTTAAATATTAAGGGGATGTATAATCTATTTAAATATAACGGGGATGTATAATCTATTTAAATATTAAGGGGATGTATAAACTATTTAAATATGAAGGGGATGTATAATCTATTTAAATATAACGGAGATGTATAATCTATTTAAATATTACGGGGATGTATAATCTATTTAAATATTAAGGGGATGTATAATCTATTTAAATATTAAGGGGATGTATAATCTATTTAAATATTAAGGGGATGTATAATCTATTTAAATATAACGGAGATGTATAATCTATTTAAATATTAAGGGGATGTATAATCTATTTAAATATTAAGGGGATGTATAATCTATTTAAATATAACGGGGATGTATAATCTATTTAAATATAAAGGGGATGTATAAACTATTTAAATATAACGGGGATGTATAAACTATTTAAATATTAAGGGGATGCTTACTGGATCAAATGCATCACCGGTGGCATATACTTCAATAAACCCCAGTATATGGACTGAATCTCTGCAATAGGCTGGAGATCTAACAATGTCTTGACAAAGAGGCTGAGTAGTAGCTCTTACTCAGAATGAGTTTTAACAAGTAGGCCATTGACTGAACTAAGTGCACAGTTGGCCATAGGACTATTGTCCCTGCCAAGTCCTATGTGGTCTCTTTCAGTCATTTGCTGGGGACTTCACTCCCACCTGTGTACTAACATGTACGTGTCATCAGCCAAACACAAACACACCTGGTAATGCTAGTGGGGGGAGAGGGGAACTTGTCATACTGTACTTATTTTAGAGAGGAGGAGGCGGACGAGGAGATCAAAGGATCTGTTACTATTAGATACGTTGTTGGCACTGATAACTGCATTTACAATCAGTTTGGGGTGGGGGGCAGCTGCTATAGCAACACACAGCAGGGGGGTGGGCAGCTACTATAGCAACACACAGCAGGGGGGGCAGCTGCTATAGCAACACACAGAGGGGGGGAGCTGCAATAGCAACACACAGCGGGGGGGGGGGGGGGGGGGGGGGGGGGGCAGCTGCTATAGCAACACACAGCAGGGGGCAGCTACAATAGCAACACACAGAGGGGGGAGGGGGGGGCAGCTGCTATAGCAGCACACAACAGGGGGGGGGGGCAGCTGCTATAGCAACACACAGCAGAGGGGGGCAGCTGATATAGCAACCCACAGCAGGGGGGGGCAGCTGCAATAGCAACACACAGCGGGGGGGGGGGGGGGGGGGGGGGGGCAGCTGCTATAGCAACACACAGCAGAGGGGGGCAGCTGCTATAGCAACCCACAGCAGGGGGGGGCAGCTGCTATAGCAACACACAGCAGGGGGGAGGGCAGCTACTATAGCAACACACAGCAGGGGGGGCAGCTACTATAGCAACACACAGCATGGGGGAGGCAGCTACTATAGCAACACACAGCAAGGGGGGAGGCAGCTACTATAGCAACACACATCAGGGGGGGGGGGGGGGGCAGCTGCTATAGCAACACACAGCAGGGGGTGGGGGGCAGCTGCTATAGCAACACACAGCAGGGGGGTGGGGGCAGCTGCTATAGCAACACACAGCAGGGGGGGGCAGCTGCTATAGCAACACACAGCAGGGGGGTGGGGGCAGCTGCTATAGCAACACACAGCAGGGGTGGGGGGCAGCTGCTATAGCAACACACAGCAGGGGGGGGCAGCTACTATAGCAACACACAGCAGGGGGGGGCAGCTGCTATAGCAACACACAGCAGGGGGGGGCAGCTGCTATAGCAACACACAGCAGGGGTGGGGGGCAGCTACTATAGCGACACACAGCAGAGGGGGGCAGCTGCAATAGCAACACACAGCAGGGGGGAGGCAGCTGCTATAGCAACACACAGCAGGGGGTGGGGGCAGCTGCTATAGCAACACAGCAGGGGGGGGGCAGCTGCTATAGCAACACACAGCAGGGTGTGGGGGCAGCTGCTATAGCAACACAGCAGGGGGGGGGGCAGCTGCTATAGCAACACACAGCAGGTGGTGGGGAGGCAGCTGCTATAGCAACACACAGCAGGTGGGGGGGCAGCTACTATAGCAAAACACAGCGGGGGGGCAGCTACTATAGCAACACACAGCAGGGGGGAGCAGCTACTATAGCAACACACAGCGGGGGGGGGGGGGCAGCTACTATAGCAACACACAGCGGGGGTGGGGGGCAGCTGCTATAGCAACACACAGCAGGGGGTGGGGGGCAGCTGCTATAGCAACACACAGCAGGGGGGAGGGCAGCTACTATAGTAACACACAGCAGGGGGGGCAGCTACTATAGCAACACACAGCAAGGGGGGCAGCTACTATAGCAACACACAGAGGGGGGGAGGGCAGCTACTATAGCAACACACAGCAGGGGGGGCAGCTACTATAGCAACACACAGCAGGGGGTGGGAGGCAGCTGCTATGGCAACACACAGCAGGGGATGGGAGGCAGCTGCTATAGCAACACAAAGCAGGGGGGTGGGAGGCAGCTGCTTTAGCAACACACAGCAGGGGGGGCTGCTGTTATAGCAACACACAGCAGGGGGTGGGAGGCAGCTGCTTAAGCAAAAAGTAATTCATAACATTAACAATGTCTACACTGTATTTCTGATCAATTTGATGTTATAATAATGGACAAAAAAAATGCTTTTCTTTCAAAACCAAGGGCATTTCTAAGTTACCACAAACTTGTATTGTGTATATATGTATTGTATTGTGTATATATGTATGTGTATATACAGTTGAAGTCGGAAGTTTATATACACCTTAGCCAACTACATTTAAACTCAGTTTTTCACAATTCCTGACATTTTATCCTAGTAAAAATTCCCTGTGTTAGGTCAGTTAGGATCACTACTTTATTTTAAGAATGTGAAATGTCAGAATAATAGTAGAGAGGATGATTTATTTCAGTGTTTAGTTTTTTCATCACATTCACAGAGGGTCAGAAGTTTACATGCTCTCAATTAGTATTTGGTAGCATTGCTTGTAAATTGTTTAACTTGGGTCAAACGTTTTGGGTAGCCTTCCACAAGCTTCCCACATTAAGTGGGACAGAGCTGACAGAGCTGCTGTAACTGAGTCAGGTTTGTAGGCCTCCTTGCTCGCACACGCTTTTTCAGTTCTGCCCACAAATGTTCAATAGGATTGAGGTCAGGGCTTTGTGATGGCCACTCCAATGCCTTGACTTTGCTGTTCTTAAGCCATTTTGCCACAACTTTGGAAGTATGCTTGGGGTCATTGTCCATTTGGAAGACCCTTTGCAACCAAGCTTTAACTTCCTGACTGATGTCTTGAGATGTTGCTTCAATATATCCACAATGTTCCCTCCTCATGATGCCATTTATTTTATGAAGTGCACCAGGCCCTCCTACAGCAAAGCACCCCCACAACATGTTGCTGCCACCCCCAAACTTCACGGTTGGGATGGTGTTATTCGGCTTGCAAGCCTCCCCCTTTTTCCTCCAAACATAACAATGGCAATTATGACCAAACAGTTATATTTTTGTTTCATCAGACCAGAGGACATTTTTCCAAAAAGTACGATCTTTGTCCCCATGTGCAGTTTCAAACCGTAGTCTGGCTTTTTTATGGCGGTTTTGGAGCAGAGGCTTCTTCCTTGCTGAGCGGCATTTCAGGTTATGTCGATATAGAACTATTTTTACTGTGGATATAGATACTTTTGTACCTGTTTCCTCCAGCATCTTCACAAGGTCCTTTGCTGTTGTTCTGGGATTGATTTGCACTTTTCGCACCAAAGTACGTTCATCTCTAGGAGACAGAACGCGTCTCCTTCCTGAGCGGTATGACGGCTGCGTGGTCCCATGGTGTTTATACTTGTGTACTATTGTTTGTACAGATGAACGTGGTACCTTCAGGCGTTTGTTAATTGCTCCCAAGGATGAACCAGACTTGTGGAGGTGTAACGGCGTTCTTCGTTTGTTGAGAGAGAGGACCGAAATGCAGCGTGGTGATTACTCATGTTCTTTAATCAATAATTGACGATACATGAAATAACTAAACGAATACGAAAACAACAAACGGAACGTGAAACCTAATACAGCCTATCTGGTGAACACTACACAAAGACAGGAACAATCACCCACAAACACACAGTGAAACCCAGGCTACCTAAGTATGATTCTCAATCAGAGACAACTAATGACACCTGCCTCTGATTGAGAACCATACTAGGCCGAAACATAGAAATACCCAAATCATAGAAAAACAAACATAGACTGCCCACCCAACTCACGCCCTGACCATACTAACTACATACAAAACAAAGGAAATAGAGGTCAGAACGTGACAGTACCCCCCCCAAAGGTGCGGACTCCGGCCGCAAAACCTTGACCTATAGGGGAGGGTCTGGGTGGGCGTCTGTCCGCGGTGGCGGCTCTGGCGCGGGACGCGGACCCCACTTCACCATTGTCTTAGTCCGCCTTATTGTCCGCCTCCGTGGCCTTCTCACCATGGCCACCCCTCTCAATGACCCCACTGGACAGAGGGGCTGCTTGGGACAGAGGGGCAGCTCGGGACAGAGGTGAAACAGCTGCTCGGGACAGAGGGACAACTGCTCGGGACAGAGGAGCAGCTGCTCGGGACAGAGGGGCGGCAGCAGCTCGGGACAGAGGGGCGATAGCAGATCGGGACAGAGGGGCGATAGCAGCTCGGGACAGAGGGGCGATAGCTGCTCGGGACAGAGGGGCGACAGCAGCTTGGGACAGAGGGACAGCTGCTCGGGACAGAGGGACAGCTGCTCGGGACAGAGGGACAGCTGCTCGGGACAGAGGGACAGCTGCTCGGGACAGAGGGACAGCTGCTCCGGGCGGAGGGGCTCTAGCGGCCCCTGGCTGACTGGCGGCACTGGCGACCCCTGGCTGACTGGCGGCCCCTGGCTGACTGGCGGCACTGGCGGCCCCTGGTTGACTGGCGGCGCTGGCGCTGGGCTGACTGGCGGCACTGGTGGCCCCTGGTTGACTGGCGGCACTGGCGGCCCCTGGCTGACTGGCGGCACTGGCGGCCCCTGGCTGACTGGCGGCACTGGCGGCCCCTGGCTGACGGGCGGCATTGGCGGCTCCTGGCAGACGGGCGGCACTGGCGGCGCTGGGCAGACGGGCGGCACTGGCGGCGCTGGGCAGACGGGCGGCACTGGCGGCGCTGGGCAGACGGGCGGCACTGGCGGCGCTGAGCAGACGGGCGGCACTGGCGGCGCTGGGCAGACGGGCGGCACTGGCGGCGCTGGGCAGACGGGCGGCACTGGCGGCGCTGGGCAGACGGGAAGCTCCGATGGCGCCGGGCAGACGCGAAGCTCTGGCAGAGGCGCCGGGCAGACGGGAAGCTCCGGCAGAGGCGCCGGACAGGCGGGAGGCTCCGGCAGAGGCGCCGGACAGGCGGGAGGCTCCGGCAGAGGCGCCGGACAGGCGGGAGGCTCCGGCAGAGGCGCCGGACAGGCGGGAGGCTCCGGCAGAGGCGCCGGACAGGCGGGAGGCTCCGGAAGCGGCGCCGGACAGGCGGGAGGCTCCGGCAGAGGCGCCGGACAGGCGGGAGGCTCCGGCAGAGGCGCCGGACAGGCGGGAGGCTCCGGCAGAGGCGCCGGACAGGCGGGAGGCTCCGGCAGAGGCGCCGGACAGGCGGGAGGCTCCGGCAGCGGCGCCGGGCAGGCGGGAGGCTCCGGCAGAGGCGCCGGACAGGCGGGAGGCTCCGGCAGAGGCGCCGGACAGGCGGGAGGCTCCGGCAGCGCTGGAGAGGAGGAAGGCTCTGGTAGCGCCGGAGAGGCGGGAGACTCCGGCAGCGCTGGAGAGGAGGAAGGCTCTGGACGGATGGGCCGGAGAGACAGCCTGGTACGGGGAGCTGCCACCGGAGGGCTGGGGTGTGGAGGTGGTGACGGATAGACCGGGCCGTGCAGGCGCACTGGAGCTCTTGAGCACCGAGCCTGCCCAACCTTACCCGGTTGAATGGTCCCGGTCGCCCTGCCAGTGCGGCGAGGTGGAATAGCCCGCACTGGGCTATGCAGGCGAACCGGGAACACCGTGCGCAAGGCTGGTGCCATGTAAGCCGGCCCAAGGAGACGCACTGGAGACCAGATGCGTAGAGCCGGCTTCATGGCACTTGGCTCGATGCCCACTCTAGCCCGGCCGATACGCGGAGCTGGAATGTACCGCACCGGGCTGTGCACCCGCACTGGGGACACCGTGCGCTCCACAGCATAACACGGTGCCTGCCCGGTCTCTCTAGCCCCCCGGTAACCACAGGAAGTTGGCTCAGGTCTCCTACCTGGCGTAGCCATACTCCCTGTTAGCCCCCCCCCAAGAAATTTTTGGGGCTGACTCCCGGGCTTCCATCCGCTACGCCGTGCTGCCTCCTCATATCTGCGCCTCTCAGCTTTCGCCGCCTCCAGTTCTTCCTTGGGGCGGCGATATTCTCCGGGCTGAGCCCAGGGTCCTTTACCGTCCAGTTCTTCCTCCCATGTCCATTTCTCCAGGTGGTGCAGCCTCTCCCACTGCAGCTGCTGCTGCTCCTGCTGCTGCTGCCTCTGTTGCCTCTCCTGTGGCTCCTGTCTGTTAACACGCTGCTCGGTCCGAGTGTGGTGGGTGATTCTGTAACGGCGTTCTTCGTTTGTTGAGAGAGAGGACCGAAATGCAGCGTGGTGATTACTCATGTTCTTTAATCAATAATTGACGATACATGAAATAACTAAACGAATACGAAAACAACAAACGGAACGTGAAACCTAATACAGCCTATCTGGTGAACACTACACAAAGACAGGAACAATCACCCACAAACACACAGTGAAACCCAGGCTACCTAAGTATGATTCTCAATCAGAGACAACTAATGACACCTGCCTCTGATTGAGAACCATACTAGGCCGAAACATAGAAATACCCAAATCATAGAAAAACAAACATAGACTGCCCACCCAACTCACGCCCTGACCATACTAACTACATACAAAACAAAGGAAATAGAGGTCAGAACGTGACAGGAGGACTACAATTCTTTTTCTGAGGTCTTGGCTGATTTCTTTTGATTTTCCCATGATGTCAAGCAAAGAGGCACTGAGTTTGAAGGCAGGCCTTGAAATACATCCACAGGTACAATTTACTCAAATGATGTCAATTAGTCAGAAGCTTTTAAAGCCATAAATAGAGAGTATACAGTGGCAGAATACCTGACCACTGTGACTGCCCCAAACTTTGAAAGCTTTGACTATGTACACGCTCAGTGAGCATAGCCTTGCTATTGAGATTGGGCGCCGTAGGCAGACCTGGCTCTCAAGAGAAGACAGCCTATGTGCTCACTGCCCACAAAATGAAGTGGAAACTGAGCTGCACTTCCTAACCTCCTGTCCAATGTATGACCATATTAGAGACACAAATTTCCTTCAGATTCCACAGATCCACAAAGAATTTGAAAACAAACCCAATTTTGATAAACTCCCATATCTACTGGGTGAAATACCAGTGTGCCATCACAGCAGCAAGATCTATGACCTGTTGCCACAAGAAAAGGGCAACCAGGGAAGAACACACACCATATTTATTTGATTTATTTTCCCTTTTGTACTTTAAGTATTTGTACATAATTTGACTTTTGAAATGAGAGAGAGAGAGTGAGAGAGTGAGAGAGAGAGAGAGAGAGAGGGAAGATAGTGAGAGAGAGAGAGAGTGAGAGAGTGAGAGAGAGAGAGAGAGAGAGAGAGAGGGAAGAGAGTGAGAGAGAGAGAGAGAGAGAGAGAGAGAGAGAGAGAGGGAAGAGAGAGAGAGTGAGAGAGTGAGAGAGAGAGAGAGAGAGAGAGAGAAGAGAGTGAGAGAGAGAGAGAGAGAGAGAGAGGGAAGAGAGAGAGTGAGAGAGAGAGAGAGAGAGAGAGTGAGAGAGAGAGAGAGAGAGAAGAGAGTCACTCTTTCAGTTTATTTGACACACAATCACTGAGTCACTTGGCTCCCTGGAGAGACTAAGGACTGATCCCAAACTGCTGTTTTGTCACGCGCTGCTGTTTCATGTTAGCCACCTGCTGTGCCCACGCTGACTTCAGCTCAGCGCATTGAGGAGCAGGAGGAGAGACATTTAGACCGATGATGTCATGGCACTTTAGTCCAACACACTCAGGAATATACTTGACCTAAGAATCAGGAAGTGTGTCTCGGGCTTGCTACCAGGTGGTGTTTTTGTTTAGTGATGTCAGCTGGCACTATTGGACTCTGTGAACGAACAATTTTACGACTAATGGGAATAATATAGAAATCAGTATGGATGACTGCAGATACCTTACCTCACAATGTGACAGTGAAAACATACTTTGTCTTTTCTAGTCTTGTTTCCTCATGTCTTTTCTCTACCTCTCTCTGTCCTGTAGATCCAACATCCGTCCAGAGAACGGCACCAGTAACTCCCACGAGTTCAAGATGCACACCTTCGACAGAATCACATCCTGTAGCTACTGCCACATGCTGCTAAGGTACAGGGTCACACAGTATAGTTGTCCTCTTGCACGTTCCAATCGATGTTCTAGGAATGCCCCTGACTGTCATCCACCCAGAATGGGAGGTTAGGGGTCATACAGGTTCATCTACTGGGGTCTTTGTCACATCTGCCCTGGTGTGATCCAGATATATGCTCATTGTTTGTAGACACAGGTTGTCATTCACATGTCATGTAGTGAGTGTGTGTGTGCAGGTGGTGTGTGTGTGTAGGTGTGTGTGTAGGTGTGTGTGTAGGTGTGTGTGTGTAGGCGTGTGTTTGTAGGCGTGTCTGTGTGTGTGTGTGTGTGTGTGTGTGTGTGTGTGTGTGTGTGTAGGTGTGTAGGTGTGTGTGTAGGTGTGTGTGTGTAGGCGTGTGTGTGTAGGTGTGTGTGTGTGTGTGTGTGTGTGTGTGTGTGTGTGTGTGTGTGTGTGTGTGTGTGTGTGTGTGTGTGTGTGTGGCTCACCAGCGGCGTTAGAATCAGACTCCCAGAATGGGGATGCTGTTCTTTACGTCTTTCTAATGAGCAGGAGAGAGGAGAGATGAGGAGAGTAGGAGAGGAGAGGAGAGAGGAGGAGAGGAGAGAGGAGGAGAGGATGAGAGGAGGAGAGGAGGAGAGGAGGAGAGGAGAGATGAGGAGAGGAGGAGAGGAGAGAGGAGGAGAGGATGAGAGGAGGAGAGGAGAGATGAGGAGAGGAGGAGAGGAGAGGAAAGAAGAAGAGACACAAAGACACACACACACACACACACTGGTTATCCCTGTCTTCTCTCTTCCAGGGGCATCTTTAACCAGGGGTACCTGTGCTCCAAGTGTGGTATTGGAGCCCATAAGGAATGTCTGGGGAGGTTTGGTAGCTGTGGAAAAACAGGTGAGAACCACCTCAAAACACACAGATGCAAGAAAGCATGCAACCACATGAGGCAGGCAAACAAACGTAGTATGGTGTCTTTCATGTTAATGTGTTAACGCTGCTGATAATGAACCTACGATAAGGAAAAGCTGCTGATAATGAATCTACAAAGCACAGACAGACACACACACACACACACACACACACACACACACACACACACACACACACACACACACACACACACACACAGACACACAGACACACAGACCAGCACTCACACCGACAGACACACAGACACACACACACACCGACATCCACACCTGGCACTCACACCGACACCGACACACACCTACACACACACAAACCGACACACCGACACACCGACACACACACGCACACACACACTAACACACACATGGACACTGACACACACACCGACACTGACACACACACACACACCGACACTCACACCACATATCAGTTGTTGGCTGAGTATTTCTAGGTAAGGTAACCTTATCACCACATATTAGTTGCTGGCTGAGTATTTCTAGGTAAGGTAACCTGATCACCACATATTAGTTGCTGGCTGAGTATTTCTAGGTAAGGTAACCTTATCACCACATATCAGTTGTTGGCTGAGTATTTGTAGGATTCCAGATAATAAGCACAACCAGAGAACAAAATCACAACATCCAGTCAGGAATGTGCATTTACTGTAATGAATACTTAAGCAATAAGGCCCGAGGAAGTATGGTAGATGGTCTCTATTCCAGGGCTAAGGGCTGTTCTTCAGCACGACGCAACGCGGCGTGCCTGGACACAGCCCTTAGCCGTGGTATATTGGCCATATATCACAAAGTCCCGGGGTGCCCTATTGCTACTGGTTACCAACTTAATTAGAGCAGGAAAAAACAAATGTTTCCTCATTCCTGTGGTATACGGTATGATATACCACGGCTGTCAGCCAATCAGCATTCAAGGGCTCGAACCACACAGTTTATAATGTATTCTACGACACAGCTGTTGACAGTAGTCTGTCTCCCGGGTGGTCTGCAGGTGAAGCTCGCTGCTGTTTACCTCAGGTCCCAGTTGACTCTCTCTCTCTCGCTCTGCTCTGCCTTATCAGCCCTGAGCTGCGGCACTTTGTGTAACAGGTCAAAGTTCCATTCAAAGCTGCCTGCCTGCAGACGAGTGAGAGGGAGTAGGGAGGGTGGGAGGGAGGGGGAGGGCTGGTTTTTGAGGGGGTGTAGCCCGTCCCACGGGAGCCAATGAACAGACAGAGAGCTAACTCAAAACAGAACAGTCGTAAGCCTCAAGTGGTCTACTCTTGGCTGTCAGGTACCTTCAGCACAACACAACAAACCAAACAGTCAAGAGAGTGTGATGTTATGCTCCTTGTCACCCACTCACCATGCCTGTTTTCAAACTCCTTTCAGATCCGGGCGCCTTGAAAACACAGGTGAGACAGTGTGTGTGTTTGTGTGTGTGTGTGTGTGTGTGTGTGCGTGTGTGTGTAGTGTGTGTGCATGGGTGTGTTTGCGTGTACATGTTTGTGTCTGTGTGTGTGTGTAGTGTGTGTGCACTCGTGTGTTTGCGTCTATATGTTTGTGTGTGTGTGCATGCGTG